>NW_020176571.1:15239893-15346376 GCF_003031525.2 Neophocaena asiaeorientalis asiaeorientalis | reverse complement strand
GTAATAACCTATAAAGGAAGAGAATCTGAAGGAGTATATATATATATATATAAAAAACTGAATCACACCTGAAACTAATACAACATTGTAAATCAAATATACTTCAATTTTAAAAAACTGCATTAAAAAATAACTTCATTGCAAGAGATTAGAATACTGTGCATCCTTTATTTTTCTTTCTGGTTTCTCCAAATACTGAAATAAAATCAACGAGCCTACAATTTGGAATTTTATAATGATATTGTTTAAAATAGAAGGCAGGGGAGCTAGAAAAGATGGTGAGCTCTCAGAAAGCACTAAGATGACTGTGACTCTATCACTGACTTGTACCCAGTGTTCCCATTTGTTATCCTCAATTTTCTGATGTTGGCACCCATTGGCATTTTTTTCTTTAAACTCTTTAAACACTGATTATTAAAAAGTATTGCTTTGTAGTCGATTGTGTCAAGTTAACCCAATGAAATTAAATGTCATGTGCTTTAGTGTGCAAACACCATTGTCTTCAGAGTTTAAAAATGTACTTAAAAAGAATGCAAGGGATGACCTCTAAGAAGCTTATAAAGTCTTTCATGATGTTTGAGGTAATCATAATAGGACTACATGTCTTCCCAACCTCCTGATAATCAAGCTTACAAGTTTCAAGACACTTTTGCTTACTTGGTGCCTAGAGAATTTGAGAAAATAATTACTTTTCTTGTATCACAAATTCCTAATTTCTATATTTTGATGGTTTATTTTGAAGATCTCACAATAGCTGTCTCAGATCCAGTCAGATTTTTGCATCAGAGAAACTGGTACACTCATTTCCCTTCAAGCACTTTGATGTCATATGAGAGATACTTGCATCTTGCCAGAGTTTATCACGGTAAAGTCAAGCTGTGACGGCATTGACATAAAATTCAAATATCCATATGAATAGTGAAAAATCCAGTGAATCATCTGAATGTTTCTATACAAGACTTCATTAGTTGAAAATGATTTCAGTTGCCTGTATTTTCAAATATGAAACCAGAACTCAAGAGATAAAATTCTGATTTTTTTTTCCGGTGGTCTATTTAAAGAGGCAAATGGCAATAAAATGATAACTGGAATACTGATGGCCTTTTGCATAAAAGGACATGAATGAGTATGACTATATCATGCACCCAAAAAAAGAATGAACCTTTTTTTAATGGATTAAGTTTTTCCACTGCTTTTGTTTTTTGAGGAATTAGCTAACACAACTTCTTTTTTAAAAAATAATTTAAAACTCATGTTTCTCTATAGTATCTCCTGAGATAATGATCCCTTACTTAATGATAATGAGCTCCTGAATTGCCTTAAATCCTTACTGTTAAATGCAATAAACAATACATTTGCTGGGCATTATTTGAAAGCCTTTTATATGATTGCCTTAGTCACTTTAATACTAAATGTCTCCAGCCTGTTTTGCCAATAGAAGTTAATAACAACAGAAGAGGTAACGGGGGTGTAAATTGTAGTTTTTCAATTCTGGTCCTTGATGATACATCCTCTAGAAATCAGTCAATGGAGTTTTCCAACTTACATGGTAGCAGTTTGGTTTCCAGTGATTAAACAACTATTTAAAAGAGGTTAGTTGTGGTAAATAGGCCAAAATCCCCAACTCCCAAAACACACGGAAGGCTGGGCACCACCACAGCATCATTAGGTGTGATAACATGACATCCATTTTCTTAAGTGGTTTTATGAGCTTCACCTACTTGCAATAATTAATATTTAATAGCAAGGGAGAATTGCCAACAATTAGCTCCTGGAAGGTGGCCAATCAAGCCACGTTAAACCGATGTTTGCCCAGCAGAGTTCCCCAGGCTTGGTTATTAACCAAAATGAACAAGAAAGTGAGATTGTTGCTATGAAGTATTGCAGGGACTCATCAACCCAGAGTGGTTGGAAGGCTTTCTTGGAGTCACTTGGACACAGCCTCAAACTGCACAGGAAAATGAGCATCTGCTAAGAAAACCCAGTAACATACCTCTCTGAACTTGAGCAATCAGAAATGGGTCTTCTCTTTTTAATCAGAGAAAACATACAGAGAGGTTAAATGGTGGCATTTTGTGAGTACCTCGTCAGGTATAATGAATGACGATTGTAGCCAGAATCCAGACATCCAAATATCACAGAAAGCCAGTACGCGTGTACTTACCTTCTCAGCCACAGACTCAGATTCTATGTGTAGATTTAAATAAAAGAGGGTGCTTGTTATTTAAGGCTCTAAGGTCAGACAGATCTGAGTTTGAATTCTAGTTCTGCCATTTGCAAACTATTAGAAAAGAATCTTTCAAGCCCCAGTTTCATGACTGGTAAAATGACAACAATAGTTGTACCTCATTTACCAGTTGTAAGAAGAAAAATAATGCCCATTAAAATATATCACTGTTCCTGGAAGTATTCAATAATTTTTAAATACTATTCATGTTATTATAATCAGTCATGTATAGTCTCCAGAATGAGAAAAAGCAAAAAAAAAAAAAAAAACCTAAAAAAAAAAAAAACCCCAAATAAAATTTCTAATAGGCGCATAAGATGCAGTCCCCTAATAGTTTCAGGTGCAAAACATGCAAAAAAAAAAAAAAAAAAAAAAAAAAAAAAAAAACCTAAAAAAAAAAAGATACCCAATTAAATTTTAATTTCACGTAAATAATGGATAATTTCTTAGCATAAATACATCCCATGCAATATTTGGAACAAACTTATTCTAAAATTTTTATCCATTATTTTTCTTAAATTCAGATTTATCTGGGCATCCTTATTTTACTGGCAACCCTATTTATACATCATGTGAGCAAGAAAATTCATTTTGTCTGTGACTTCGTTAAAAAGCTGGGCATATAGGCCCCCCAACCAAAAAAAAAAAAAAAAAAAAAGAAAAGAAAAAGCTGGTCATATATCCAGAGAAAACCATAATTTGAAGAGATATATGCACCCCAGTGTTCACTGCAGCACTATTTATAATAGCTAAGACACGGAAGCAACTTAAATGTCCACTGAATGGATAGAGAAGATATGGTATACATATACAATGGAATACTAGTCATAAAAAAGAAAGAAATAATGCCATTTGCAGCAAAGTGGTTAGACCTACAGATTATCATACTAAGTGAAGTAAGCCAGACAGAGAAAGACAAATGTCATATGACATCACTTATATGTAGAATCTAATTTTTTAAAATGATACAAATGAACTTATATACAAAACAGAAATACACCCACAGACATAGAAAACAAACTTATGGTTACCAAAGGGGAAAGTGGTGGGAGGGGTAAATTAGGAATTTGGGATCAACATATACACACTAGTATATATAAAATAGATAACCAGCAAGGACCTACTGTATAGCGCAGGGAACTATACTCAATATTTTGTAATAACCTATAAGGGAAAGAATCTGAAAAAAAAAAAAAAATATATATATATATATAAACACCCATATATATTTGAATCACTTTGCTGTACACCTGAAACTAACACAACATTATAAATCAACTATACAATTAAAAAAAAAAACCCTACTGATAAATAAAAAAGATCAAAGTCAGTCAAACAAAATGGACACATTAAAATTCCTTTTTATTTATCTTATTTAAAGAAATATTACCTCAATCTTGCCTCAGTGTCTATGCACCTTAACTTCAGATCTAAAAAGTTTATATTCTGATTAAGCGATGCTCTTCTTGGAGAGTTGCACCTATAAAAAAAAATCAAAGTATACTTGTGGAAAAGCTCTAGGCCTCCAAAAGGAACATTAGCACAAGCTGCTGGCTACAAGAAGTACTCCCAGTCAGGCCTGCCTGCCCCACGCCTCTGTGCTTTATCTTCAGCTTGGCTCCCGTCAGCTCGTAACCCCAGACTGAGCCGTGGACTTTGGCTCTCCCATTGGTATCTCTGTGCTACGCCAGTGTCTGGCCCCAGTCACGTCCCTGATTCTGTTTCAACTGCATGGACTGTGCTTTGGAATGTTGTCCATGTTTTCTCAGCATTTCCACCCCTGTTTTGTTCCTGGCTTGACTTTGCACCTTCATCTCAGTGCCAATATCTTGCACAAGTCCATTCTGCTATGTTACCAATACAGGAACTGTTTTCTAAGCCCCAACAGATTAGACCCTACAAATTAGTGAAAGAGCCAGATATAACAGGAACACTGATAGCAGTGAGAAATTATGGTTAGCCACCTGACAGCAGTGATAGGTTATAATAATACCGTGCTATTGGTTGAGAACTTACTGCTCGCCAGTCAGTGTGTCAGACACTTAGCTACACTGTCTCTTTTCATTCTCTTCAGTGTAGGCAATACTACATCCATTTTACAGATGAAGAAAGTGAGACCACACTGCTAGTATGTGTCAGAGCTAGAAATGAATACATCTCTCTAACTCTGCAAACCACATGCTTTGGACCACAAAAGGCTACGTGCTCAGCAAAAGAGGGCATAGAAAAGAAAAATTTAAGTGTCATGAACCCAAACGGCATTGTAGTCTGAATACAGATACAAACGGTGACTATTTGTACCTATCTTCAGTGTCTCAAGAGTACAATATTCCTTTGGGATTGGCAGATACGAACTACTATATATAAAATAGATAAACAACAAGGTCCTACTGTAGAGCACAGGGAACTATATTCAATATCCTGTAATAAACCATAATGGAAAAGAATATATATATGTATTATATATATGTATAACTAATCACTTTGCTGTACAGCAGAAATTAACACAACATTGTAAATCAACTATACTTCAATAAAAAAAAGAGTATAAATTACAATGTATATATTGTAATATATATTGTTGTACTACTGTGGTCTTGAGCCCAGATGGTCCCACTCTATTATGATGCAGGTCAACTCGACATTTAATTTTAGAAAGTAGAATCACCATGAAGACTTAGATTATTCAGAGAGACAATATATTGATGTGATTAAACAAGTTTGGGGGTCAGGTGGTCAGAGGACCAGTTTCAATCCTGGCTTCACTCCTTCCTAGTTATGAAAACTTGACGAAGTCCCTCGACTTCTTCAAACCTCAGGCTCTTTGGTAAAACGATGGTGATAGTACCTACCTCATAAATTGGGAGTGGGGATTAAACGACAGCACAGGTAGTGTGCTTAACTCAGTGACAGACAAATCACCATCACCGAAAAATGTGAGCCTAAAACAGCAGCAGCAAATATGCAGTATGTTGTAGATTTTTGTCCAAAACATTAACAAGAAAAAAAGGAAAAGTTGTTTTTTAAAAAAGAATCCACCCCTTAGCTAACTGGAAGAGTCAGTTACTCTGAAGAGTTTATATCCTAAGGCCCCGGCTAGCAAAGCTGTATACAGTCGACCCTTGAATAACACAGGCATCAGGGGCTCCCACCCACTGCCAAGTTGAAAATCCACTTATAACTTACAGTCCACTCTCAGTATACGCGGTTCCTCTGTATTTCAGGTTTCACATCTGGGGATTCAAACAACTTCGTATCATTGTAACACTGTAGTTATTTACTATTGAAAAAGATCTGCCTATAAACGGGCCTGCTCAGTTTAAACCTCTGTTGTTCAAGGGTCAATTGTATATGCATATATTTATATACACACACACAGCTATTTCAAACTCTAACCTCTCTTCAACTAACTTAAGATCCTGAAGAATTCTTATAGTCCTAAGACTCTGGTCTTTCTAGAATCTGAGGAATTGTATTCTAAAGTGTGGGCACCTCAGCCCTTGTGTCAGTACCAGACCTCTGTATATATATTCTGTATAATCTCTCTATATATATCTATATTGATATCAGTACAGGTATAAGCATCCAGGATCTATATATACTATACCTATAACCTACTTCCTGCAGATTTGCTCTTCATGCCCTAGTTGAACAGATACAATCACACAAGGGAAAAATCTACTAGAGCCCACAGTATGATCCAGAAAGGAATTATTCTTAGAATATAACAATTAAGATGTAATCCACCTCCACCTTCAGGGGTTGTCATTTTTAAGTGATGAACGCCAAAGAGTTAAAAGTGGTGAGAAAAAAAAAAAAAGTTGTATCTGGAACATTCTCCTGTGTGCAGCATTTTGGGAGTCAGCCTGTGTGCTCTCCACATCTGGATGTGCTTGGAAGAGACTCAAGCATCTGAGAGGGTAGCTGTGGTGGGTAGAACCCTCAGTGGGCCTGGAGACCAAAGCTTTGGATTGAAATCCTAGTTCCTCCACATCCTGGCCAAGCCTCTTAAAATCGCAGAGCTTCAGTTTCCTCATCTGTAACATGTGGATAATGCAACCTACATCAGCGGACTGCTGCTATAATAAGGGTTTTGTGTACAAATGCTTCTAACACAATGTTTGGTGCATGGAAGGCACTTAATGACTTGACTGAGGGAGGTTCACCTCTGCCTTTGCTCTTCTAGAAAGAGTCAGTTGAAGCAGAATGAGACTGCTCGTGGAGGATTTGCCTAGTAGTTTTGATGAGAAGTCAGAGAAATCTTCCTGAGAAGTTGACAAGTTCTCAACATCAAAAGAGATAAATACCATTTCAACATCTGGAAACTTACAGATTCAAACCTTATAACACCTTCCTCTAGTTTAACCAATTGCTGAGTGAATTAACAAAGTACATATTAAGGTCATAGAAAATCTTTAAAAGTGTGTGTAGGAATGAATATATTTAATACCACTGTACACTTCAAATGGTTAAGATGGTCATTTCATGTGATGTATAATTTACTACAATAAAAACATGGGAGGTAAAAGCGTGTGTAGGAATGAGGGCAGAATATGAGAGGGGTTACTCTTATTATATGCCAAGGAAAAAGGTTTTTTTCTTGTATTTTTGTTTTTCTTGTTTTCTCCTGTTTAAGAAGTTTAAATTTAAAGCCTTCAAAAACATAAGACTAAGAGTACTTATTATGAACTTTTTGATTTGCACAATATAACATGGGAAGGGTGGAGAGGGTCAGAGTACAAACTGATAATCCTATACATGGGTGAATACTAAAACACCTGCCTAGAATATCACGGGACTAGGACTTTTACCACAGAGTAGAACAATGAAGTTAATTTACCTAATGGCATTATACCAACCTGGCTCAACTAGTTTTTTTGAATGCCCAAATGCTCCCTTTTAGGTGTTTTCATTAGTTGTACAGCTATTACATGAAATTATGTAAGATTCCTTGAAGGCATATGTGGTGCTTTAGTGACCTCCCATCAGTGATTTTTAAAGTATGTATGCGTCCAATCCAATTACAAAGGTCAGCTCCTTCAATAATAAGTTAAAATATAGAAAAAATTATATTTTAATGCAACATTTTGCTTTTGTATACTACTATACAGCTGTTGCTTATATAGGTTTCTGTGTATAATCCTCTATTGTGTCTTTTTAATTTGATATACCATTGTAATTTTTGATGCTATTTATAAAAGCTTCATAATTATCACTCTGAACAGTTACATAAGTTTTCCTTGTTGATGTATCGGATTTGCAAAACTATTCTCTTATGGCTGGATATTTGGGTGGTTTCCAATTTTTGGCTGCTATTTTAAAATGCTATAACAAATATATTCTTTTATATTTTTTATCTTTTTTAATTCTTTTGTATCATTTCCAGAGAAGTTCTGTTAATCAAAATATTTGTCTATGTTTTATATATTGCGAAACTGTCTTCCAAAATGATCACAGCAGTTATATTCTGCCACAAAATATCAGAGTTAACTGTTTTCATTATTTTGTTGACTTTAAGGATGAATAAATAACACTTTGTTCTTTTAATTTGCTTTTATTTGATTACTAAATATATTGAGTTAAAAACCAACCTAGGTTATAAATTGTAAGAGACAAAAAGCAAACACACTCTCATAATAATTGATGAGCAAGAAGTGTGTGAATCATCTTTTCTTTACATATTCTTCCCAGGTTTAAAGATCTTTATTTACCTCCCAGTCTTTAGCTTTTTGAAACTCTATTTTGTAACGTTCATGGAGTACTTGCGTACATAATATGAACTTGGGTATATTACCATTGATAGTTACAAAATTCATTAGACATAATGAAAAACAGACATTTGTACAATATTTATTTTAAACTGAATACAGATTTAAAATTATATGTAAGACACTGATTCTTAAAGTTTTTCATCATGAAAGAGTTTGGGGATCTTGTAAAAGCTGTATATGTTTTATTCTACAAAATTTGACCTAAACTGTAGGAGATCTGACAGTCCCCATGAAGAGCATCTAAGAACTCAACCTAAAAGCCTCTTATGCCCCAAATCCGGTCCCTTCTTCCTTAATAGCAGAACTTTTTATTTTAACTGGGCACATGGCTGCCCCGAATAAAGACTACATTTTGCAGCTTCCTCTTGCACATGGGGTAGCATATGATTTAATACTGGCTAATGGAATGTAAGCAAAGTCTGATGGGCATCTTCTGTAATGTAAGTGGGCGTGGCCTTCTTCCCTCCTTCTTCCTTTCTGTTGCCTGCATGCCCCGAGTTATGGAGTTCAAGCAGACCAATAACAAAAAAGACAGCCACATAAGATTTCTGGGTTCTGGGGAAACCACATTAGAGGCCCTGCCATTTGAAGCTGGATCTGGGAGGAGTGAGGTAGGAGGTAGGGTGGCCATTGTAAACTGCCATGTGAATCAGTGACAGTTATTTGCTATTCTCCACTGATTACGTAAAATATATTCTTCCTACAACATTTTCTCAAGGGAAAGAGGATAGGAGCTTTAATTCTTCAACAGAGTTTTATGTCATTCTTATTTTTGTTAAATATGAGTTTTCTGATGCCCAAGAATGTAGCTTTTATGACAGAAAATTTATTCAGAGGTTTACTTTCGTTTTGAACACTACTGCTTAATTAAAGTTATGAATACATGTCTACCTTAAGCTTTAAGTATAGCTTACAAGACATCCTGTGAAAAATTTAGCACATTTTAACAATTATAGGGGAGATTTAAACAATATCTGGTCTCAAAAACTTAGTTAAACATGTTCAAATCTGCATCTATAAATTAATTTTTCAGTTTCTTTTTTAAGTACTTCATTTGCCTGACTAGTGAATCTTCTCAGGTGCTTAAGTAGTTTTTACCAAGCTAATGACAAAACATTAAAATATGGTGTATTATACACTAGAGTTTTAAAAATATTTTAATACTGTTTATACATATAATAAAAATTTTAAATGAGAATTCCAAGGCTGACCTACTACTTCAAAGTCCAAATTATCTTAAATCCCTGTAAATATTAACAGACTTCTTAACACAAACATATTAACACTGCAGGTTTAATTCTAAATATTTCTAAATTTAATTCTAAATTTCTTAGAATTGAAAGATATTAACTCAAGGAAAGAAGTATTATGCCATCCCAAACAATTCAAGATGTGTCTGCAGAGGGCAGGGGTGCTGTCACATCAGCCAAATGAAAATGCATAATAACCAGAGATTTGGGCCAGAGCAGTGACTGGAGTCTCCTTGGAACAAGGTGAGCTCTAATGATAGTCTGTGACAGAGATTTCAGTCCTCCTGGTTTCACTGGTGCCCTGGGAAATCTGCTGCCTTAGGTCGCTTTAGGAAGTTTGTCACCTCCTTGAATGGATTTTGCATTTCTTTGGTCCTTAGGATAAGTAATTGTCTTCCCCATTTAACTCTGAAGACTTTGATTTCAGTGGACTTCTGTACTCTTTTCACATATCTGTTTTCCTTTAGGTCCAACAGCTTTCACAGATTTTTAAATGAAATACAATTAATCTATCTTATAGGGTTATTATGAGGATTAAATGAGTCAACACATGTAAAGTCTTTGTATCAGTGCCTGATACAGAGGAAGCTCTTTATCATCTCATATGCTTTATCTGATTAACCAGTCACAATTTCCAGTGTCATTCTCCTGCCAACATTTTTGTCCCATAGTGGTCATAGGTGTGGTTCCTATAGTAGTTCCAAATGCTAAATCCCTGGCAGCAGCATTAGAACAAATCAGCCTTAGTCACTTGCTTTACTAGTTTGTGTTTCATCTTCCTGAAATAGGATCAAAGCCTGCACATATGGTTAAACTAGGTGATCCCAAGTTTTCTTATCAAACTTGAAGCTCTTCTCCCTTTCCTCTCTCCACACATGCCACCACTAAAGAGAAGAAAAAAGGTATTATCTTTTCAAGGGTCAGAAAAGCACTTAATGGACACAGTTTGTTAGCGGGTGAAATTCTAAAGAGAAAAGGAAAAAAAAGATAGATAAGAACAAATGCTCTTTGGCTCTCTTGGTTGTCCTTTGCTTCCCATTGCAGTACTCTTTTTTCTTTCCTGGGTTACCTCCAGCTAATCCTTATGAAGCTTAAAAGTCAGGTACTGCAACAGAAAAGAGAAAATATAGACTGGGAGGAGGGAGGTTTCACCTGCTTTACTACCATGGTTTCCAAAAGCCACTGCCCATCAGAATCAGCTAGAGAGCTTTTTAAAAGTATAGATCCCCAAGCCCTTCTTCCTTCTACTGAATTGAAATCTTCTAGGCTCTCTGTGGCAGTGTCTAGGGGGCCGTTACCTAGCCAGTTGGGTACTGGATCACAATTTTAGTCTAACCACCAAGGCAGGAGACCTGACAGAATTTGGTACCAACTTAGTAACAAGAGTATTTCTTTGGGCTCATCACCTTACGTGCAAATACAATTTGAGTACGCCACAGTCATGGTGTACTCAAATTGTATTTGACGGTTATTATGAGGATTAAATGAGTTGATCTGAACTTGTAGATGTAAGTTTCAGATGTATCAATCTCCTTTTCTGAGATTAAATGAAGAAAATGGAGACAGAACTTAGTATTGGTGAAATATGCTTTTTGGAATCTGAAAATTATAGCCAAATGTGCAGATTTAATCTTACCAGTAAGAATATTACAGTATCTACCATTTACTATATGAATTCTATGTGTTGTGCACTGTGCAAAATTCTGTTCACGGTTTATCTTATATAATCTTTATAACCACCTCTTAAAGTAGATAATTACACCCATTTTACAGGCAAAAATTTAAAAGTTTAGATAGATACAATAACACAGCTCAGGAGGATACTGAAGTTCATTTGCTAGCAAACACAGTGATGTTAATTACTTCGTCAAACTGCCCCCTTATATTTATTCTGGATGATGTAAATTATCAAGGTATCCAGATATTTTAAAATACTTGACTCTTCTATTCAGATATTTCACCTATCACAACCACAAAATATGTATTGATATACATACATAGTAGAGTGTAGTTCATTAAAGGTGTCATAATTATATTACATTTAAAGCACTAATAAATTTTTACTTTCATATAAGGTTATTTTCAAATTTAATAGAAAGGCAGCAAGCAGAAATGCGACAGAATTAGAATTTAAACAGTCTATATTTCTCTAGAGAGAGAGTTGATATTGCTAATTCAAAGAATTCCTAGACATCAATAAGAAAAAAAAAGCAACCCAGTAGAACACTGGACAAAGTACATAAACAGACCAATCACAAAAGGAAAAAAAAAACAACAAAATATTGACCATATATATGCTAAAGGTGATCAATTTTATTTACCGAATATAATTTAAATGTTCATCATAATAAAATGTTTAAACATAAGTTTGTCCATGCTCTGGAACAGTATATAATCCTTCAAATGAATGAGACAGATAGATATCAAAGTCATGAACATCTGGAAGAATATTTGCCAAACTGGTTTCCTCTAGAAGGAGGTTGGGTCTGAGAATCTGCCATCATGGGCAAGAGGGTGGAGAAAGTAATGTGTATGCTTGTCAAAGGATGTGCATTTGCTTTTTACTGCATATACTTCTGTAATGCTTGGCTTTTTAATAACTAAATGGTATTGATCTTGAATTTTTAAAAATTGAATATTAAAAAATGTATTAGACTAAGATGAAAATAAGGAGTTAAACACTGGATTGAATTCCCACAAAAAAACACAAAAGAAATAGAATAATTTTAGAAACATTTATAGTCTTATCCATACTAATTATTTTGGAATCTTCCTTTAACAGAAAACCCATACATTTGCATATTCACATTTATAAAATAGGGTTGGCCAAAAGGTTCGTTCGCTTTTTCCATATCATCTTAACCGAAAAAACGAACGAACCTTTTGGCCAACCCAATACTATAACAACATCATATATATTTTTATATCATCTTACAGTTCACAAAATGCTTTTACATAGTATAGTAGGTTGAATGATGGCCCCCCCAAATGATATGTCCATGTCCTAATTCCTGGAACCTGTGAATGTTATCTTATGTGGAAGAAGAGTCTTTGCAGGTATAATTAAATTAAGGATCTTTAGATGAGGATATCATCCTGTAAAATCCAGATGGTTGTTAAATCCAATGACAAATGTCCTTATAGGAGAAAGGTAGAGAGAGATCTGAGACAAAAAGAAGAGGCAATGTGACCACAGAGGCAAAGATTGGAGTGAGGTAACCACAAATCAAGGAATACCGACAGCCATCAGATGCTACAACAGGCAAAGAATGGATGCTCCCCTAGAGCCCTCCAAAGGGCATGCAGCCCTGCTGGCAGCTTGATTTAAGACTTCCCATCTGCAGAACTGTAAGAGAATAAATTTTTGTTCTTTTAAAGCACCCAGTTGGCA
Organism: Neophocaena asiaeorientalis asiaeorientalis; assembly: GCF_003031525.2. NCBI lineage: Eukaryota > Metazoa > Chordata > Mammalia > Artiodactyla > Phocoenidae > Neophocaena > Neophocaena asiaeorientalis. The sequence goes on along the minus strand of NW_020176571.1, from coordinate 15,333,737 downwards.
GTAATTTGTTACAGCGGCCACAGGAAACTAATACACACAGTTTATATCTCATTTTGGTTTTGTTTTCTGTAGCAACCCTTTGAAGCACCTAGAGTCAACTGTTATTTTCCAATCCTTCTCAAACCTTTCCAAAAATTGGACGAAACAATTCCCAACTCATGCTATGAGGCCAGTATCATCCCAATATCAAAACCACACAAAGACATTATAAGAAAACTACAGACCAATGTCACATTCAAAAATCCTCAACAAAAACTAGGAAACCAAATCCAGCAGCATATAAAAAGGATTATAAAACATGACCCAGTGGTATTTATCCCAGGAATACAAGATTGTTTCAACATATGATAATCAATCACTGTAATACATCATATTAATAGAATAAAAGAAAAAAAAAACATGATTGTCTCAATAAACACACACAAAAAAACACTGGACAAAATCCCACACCCTTGATATAATATAGTATGATATAATATATAATACAATATGATATAAGCAGTCAACAAACTAGGAATACAAAGGAACTTCCTCAACCTGGTAAAGGCAGTCTGTGAAAAACCTACATCTAACATTATATGTATGATGAAAACCTGAAACCTTTCCACCCTAAGATCAAGAAAGCATGTCTTCTTTCACCATTTCTATTCAACATTGTGCTAGAGGTTCTAGTCAGGGCAATGAAATTGAGGACATATGAACTGGAATAAAAGAAGTGAAAGTATTTACAAATGACATCCACTTGTATCAATAAATCCTAAGGACTCCACACACAAAAATGTTAGTGATAATTAAACAGGTTCACTGAGTTTGCAGGTTATAGATCAACATGTAAAAATTACTGTATTCAATATCTTGCAATAACCTATAATTGAAAAGAATTTGAAAAAGAATATATATATACACACATATATATAACTGAATCATTTTGCTGTACACCTGAAACTAACACAACATTGTAAATCAACTATACTTCAATTTAAAAAATACTTGCATTTCTATATACTGCTATGAATTATCCAAAAATGAAATTAATAAAACAATTCCACTTACAATAGCCTCAAAAATAATAAAATACCTAGGAAGAAATTTAACTAATGAAGTACAAGATTTATACATTAAAAACTACAAAACATTGCTGAAAAAAATTATAGAAATCCTGAATGAAAAGAAAGACATTCCTGTGTATGGATTGGAAGACAATATTGTTAAGATGGCAATACTTTCCAAATTTATCTATAGATTCAATGTAATCCTTATCAAAATTCTGCTTTTTTTGCAGAAATTATCAAACTGATCCTAAAATTTATAAGGAAATGCAAGGGTCCCAGAATAGCCATAATAATCTTTTTTTTTTTTTTTTCGCCACACTGCACGGCTTGTGGGATCTTACTTCCCCAACCAGGGTTTGAACCCAGGCCTCCTGCAGTGGAAGCGTGGAGTCCCAACCACTGGACCGCCAGGGAGTTCCCCAAAATAATCTTGAGAAAGAAGAACAAAGTTGGAGAATTTACACTTTAAAATGAAAAACTTACTACAAAACCACAGTAATCAAGACAATATGGTACTGGCATAAGGATAGACATATAGATCGATGGAACAGAGAGTCCAGAAATAAACCTTAACATCTCTGGTCAATAGATTTTTCAATAAGGGTGCCAATACAATTCAATGGAGAAAAGTATAGTTTTTTTTAACAAATGGTGCTGAGACAGTAGATAACCACAGGCAAAAAATAAATAATTGAATTTGGACCTCCTTCCTCACACTATATACAAAAATTAACTCGGAATGAATCAAAAACTTAAATGTGAGAGATAAAACTTTTAGAAGAAAGCATAGCAGAAATGCTTTAATATTGAATTAGGCAGTGATTTCTCAGATATGACACCTAAAGCACAAAGAAAACATAGATAAATCAGACTTCACAAAAATTTAAAACTTTTGTGCAACAAAGAACACTATTGAGAAAATGAAAAGACAACCTATAGAATGGGAGAAATTACAGCAAATCTTAGTAAGGGTCTAATACCCAGAATACATAAATACACATAAAACTCAAAAAGACAAATGCCCCAATTTTAAAATGAGCAAAAGATTTAAATAGTTATTTCTTTTAAGAAGACACACAAATGGCTAATAAGCACATGAAAAGATGCTGAACATCATTAAGTTATTAGAGAAATGCATCATTAAGTGATTAGAAAATACGAGACACCACTTAATACTCGGATGACAATAATAATAATAGAAAATAAGTATTGGTGAAGATGTGAAGAAATTCATACATTGCTGATGAGAATGTAAATGAGTACAATCATTTTGGAAAAAAATTTGACAGATTCTTAAATACTTAAACATAAAGCTACCATTCCTACTGTATACCCAAGAGAATTTAAAACATATTTTCTCGCAAAAACTTCTTGCACGTGAATATTTATAGCAGCATTATTCCCAACAGCCAAAAAGTGGGAACAAGCCAAATGTCAATCAACTGATGAATATATAAACAAAACATAGTGTATTCATACAACAGAATATTATCCAAAGGAATGAAGTACTGATACATGCTACAACATGGATGAACTTTGAAACATTATGCTCAGTGAAAGAAACCAGACACAAAAGGTCACATATTGTATGATTCTATTTAGATGAAACATTCAGAATAGGTAAATCCATAGAGACAGAAAGTAGACTAATGATTGCCACAGTCTAGGGGGAAGGCGAGAGACTGTTAACAGGTATGGGGCTTCTTTCTAGGGTGATGAAAATGTTTTGGAACTAGACAATAGTGATGGCTGTACAACCTTGTGAATATACTAAAACCACTGAAATGTACATTTTATGATATGTGAATTATATCTCAATAAATAATTTCAATAAATAAAACAAAAATAAAAGCTAAATCTGCTAGTTACTATGGTTGCATTAAAAAAAAAAACAATTATGCACCAAAATGTGGTGGCCAAAAAATGACCATTTAATATAGGCATGGAATTCAAACAGACTAGAGCAAGATGGTCTTTCTCCACTCTGTGATGTCTCGAGCCTCAGCTGGAAGGCTTGAAAGAGCTAAAATCATCTGTAGACACCTTTACTCGTATGTCTGATAGTGGATGGTCAGCTGTGGGCTGAGCCTTAGTTGGGAGTGTTGACTAGAACACTTTCTTATGGCCTGCCCACATGGCCTGGGCTTTCTCACAGCAGGGTGGTTAGGTTCCAAGGACAAGTGTCTCAACAGAAGGAGAAGAGAGTCAGGTGGGAGCTGTTTCACCTTTTATGACCTAGCCTCCCAGAAGTCACCTGGTCACTTCCAGCACTGCTATCCCTTAGAAACAATTCACTAAGTCTAGCTGGTATTCACTGGTGGGAATACAGAACTCTCCTCTCATTGGAGGAATGACAATGTCAGATTGTAAGAAAAACATAGGGAATAGGATATATTAGGGAAGAAAATCTGCCATACTCTTTAACAACAACATCCCCCTGAAAAAAAAGTATAATCTATTCAAAGTAAATTTTGTAAAACAGAAAACCTGAGATTCTGTGGATAAGTCACTAAACTGCAGCAAAAACAATATAAAACAATGTCTCACATACACACCACTATATATAAAATAGGTAACAAATAAGGACCTACTGTATAGCACAGGGAACTCTTAATACTCTGTAATGACCTATATAGGAAAAGAATCTAAAAAAGAGTGGATGTATGTACAGGTATAACTGTTTCATTTTGCCGTACAGCAGAAACTCACACAACATTTAAAATCAACTATACTCCAATAACATTTTTTTTAATTAAAAAATAAAAAACATACAAATACACAAAGAAGCAAAAACAATGTCTCCAACAACATGACAATGAACGAACAAGCATTGAGAAGATGTATATATCCTGAGCACTTTTTTGACTATGGATTACATCTTCAATCAATCACTCCTTCAGTTATTCATTCATTAAACAGAAATGTATTATTGCCAAGTGTTCTTTTAGGCTCTGGGACGCCTGAGTGAGCAAGAAAAGACTTATGGCACCTCACCTGAGCAGGAAAGAATAATGACCACGGAGTCACATAAATGTGATCAAAGGGGAACAACAGCGTTGGAAGAGCACAGCTTAGTGTCTGCTCAGACTACCCAGATGTGTAAATAGCCACTGTGTGATGTGTGGTTTTCAGGTATTAATCATAAACAACATGATCCAGAAAGAACATATTAGTAGCTGGAAAAAAAAAAAAAAAAACCCTCTGCAAGTGAAAGAAGATATGAGAGCAAGGCTTAGGCATCTTAAATAATTAACTGGAGAGTAAAACAACAGTTCAGTGGAGAAACTTTTCCGTTTCCTCTCAATCTCCCTTTCCAGTCTCCAGTCCCTAAACCACCACCCCCAGAATGAACTTGAGGGAGGAGGCTATAAAATCAAGAATTTAGGTGATTATACAACAAGTTCCAGCAACTTTTTAAATCTTAGGGACAACATACATTTGTGGGTCTTTTTAATGACTCACATAACAATTTCAATTTCTTTCACATCGCTATGCCCATGTTCATAGAGTTAAAATTTTTAGTAAATTTGTCACCTTTCACTGTGTTTAATCAAAGTACAGAAAGTTGAGTACAGCAGAAACTAACACAACAGTGTAAATCGACTATACTCCAATAAAAAAATTTTAAAGAAAACTAAAAAATAAAAGAAAAAGAAAATGCGATTTAACTTTAACCAGTCATTTCCAGAAACTTACATATTCTGTAGTCACACTGATGTTAAGTGGGCATTTTCTTTAGAACACACTGAATGGACCCAGGTGTTTTTCCCCCAAGCCCTAATTATTTGAGATAACAGAACATGAAAATAGTGAAAATGTAATTATAGTTTTATGCAGCTGAAATTCAATCCATTTCTCAAGTTACATAAAAGAGACAGGACACTAATTCACCCAGAGAACAGAATCAACAACCTTAAGTTTTCCCACCCAAGATAGTTGGTCCCTGGAAAAGGAGCTTGCGGTCTTGTGAAATGGCAGTTGGGATGGAAAGAAGTGACTCTTGCCATTTTGAACAAAAGAATATAAAACAACTACAACCAAGCAGCTTAGTCAGATCTTGAAAACACAGAATTTAGTATTATTTTTAGCATAGCTAAAATCCTTTTGGGTAAACTAACATTTTCTTTTCAAAAGTAAGCAAAACGGTTTAGGAAAGGTCTTTCTGAAAACTCACCTGCTTAAAAATTAAGCGTAAATGTATTCCCACCGTCTAGAATACGGTCCCACCCTCTCCTGCCCCATCCTCCCTGAACCCTCCATCTCTCCAGCCTCACACAAGCTCTTATCATTGTGTATTGTCATTACATCGATTTCCAGTTCACTTCCAACATTAGACTGTAAGCTTCATGAGGGCAGGAACTGGGTCCTGCTGTCTGTATATACTGGTATCTGGCATTTGGTATACACCTGAAGAATGTTTGATGAAAGAAAGGGAAGAAAAGGAAGAAAGAGGAAGGGGAGGAAAGAAGGAAGGAAGGAGGAAAGAAAGAAGGGAAGGAGGGAGGGGTGGAGGGAGGGAGGAAAGGATGGATGGACTCTGAAGATCGAAGCAAAATTGTCAGTGACACATAATAGGTCCTGAACAGTACTTAAAATTTTTCACTTTGATTTGTTTAGATTTGGTACTCTGCCTTTAATACTAACTAGAAAGGAAGTCTCACTTTCTCTCACATTTTTTTCCCCCGAACTACTTGTGTAAGTAACATCTGATTTACAAAGAATGTGTGACATATGTTAAGCCTTGTTGCCATTGATGCCGCTGGGAAATAAGTGTAGGATTCCATTTTGAGATTTTTCTCACAGAATCCTGTCTTCTCTGAATTTCCTCACAATTTGTCATATGGGAAATTAAAGGTCATCAAGATGAGTAAAGCACAAAACTGCCATACATTTTACTACAGTCCTTCGCAGAACTCCGGTTAACATGTTTAATTGTACCATCCTTATTAGTTGCCATAAAAAGAGAGGTACCTTGAAAAAGAAATTACTTTTTTTACGGGCTTATATCACCATCACAGAGAACTTAACAGTGTTACTGTGAAAGCAGAAGGACACTACCATCAAGGGGATATCTTCACAATTTGAGCTTATTGTAGTTTTTTTAAAAAGTACTTCTACTTCTCAGACTCCACTTTGTTCCTAGAAACTGTATGATATCTTTGTTGATCTCTACTTCTTAAAAATAATATTCTCAACACAAATATCATGGAATGACTCCTAAATAGAATTTATTCACACTGAGAGAAAAGCTTGCATAACTAAATGGCTTCACATGAGGTCAACTGACTATGATAAACCTTGACACAGAAATCTGGAAGTAACGGAAGGCTGTTCTTGTTTTTTTATAAATTGGAATTATGGCTAAATTATCTAAATTGTTTTTGAGAATTAAACCAAATTGGGACTTCCTCCATAATTTAGGGGAGGAAAAATATTCTCAAATAAGTATGTAAAGATGAGCAACACCTTTTAAACTTTTAAAGACTTGAAGTCAATAGAGATATTTGAGCTGACTTGTGATGGTAGCTCTCAGACTGGGAAAAACATGCCAGTTCTGGTTACCAGTTTGCTGGTTTCAAGGGACCATAGCAAAACTTATCTGCCTCAAGTGGAAAAGCCAGTCTGATATCAGGAGATTAAAAGACGCTATTGATTTTACAGTGTAGAGAGTATCAGGTGTTATTGGTGAAAGTGATTTCCATTGTCTTTATTCCCTGAGGTAGTTCACACAAAGGGCACAACTTTAAAAGCTACATAACGATGAGAGAAGTTACATGTAATACCTATAAAATATTTAGATTCTAGAAGAATCTATTCTAGCTAGTAAATGGAAGATTTAAAGAGGTTTCAAAGTTTTCATCCACAATTTGTGTATGAATCACCTAAGGAAAAGACAGCTTATTAAGTTTCCCAAGAACAGTATCATAACATATGTTCTTTTTAAAATAATAAGCTGCTGCTAAACAGAATGTGGATGATGTTATTTGTTCTATTACACGGGTTCCTGTAAATTTGACTTCAGATCTTCTTAGGGAAATCTGACACATCATACTCTCTAAATCTTGTTATTCTGCGAGTTGGGATCCAAAACAGAATTGAGCTCAAATATTTGATATGACTTTTATGGGAATATATCTTATATTTCAAAGAAAGGCAAAACAATATCAATTATTATAAGATGACAATAATCAAGAAACATACAATTAAAAATGTGTCCATGGGAATCTGTTCTATTATCAGGGATGTGGATCTAAGATGAAAAAAAACTTCTTAATAAATAAGGGAAAATAGAAGAAACCTAGTGAATTTTTTTTTTTTTTTACTATTGCAATGTTACTTAACTTTGTATCTCTCCAAAAGTGTTCTGAACTTACTAAGGGAAGAAATTACTAGTTCAAGACCGTACGGTAAGAACTATAATAAGTGCTCAATAAAGATTTGTAATTACCAGGTACTTTAAAGAGGATTCAAGTTATCTTATTATCCTATCTGGTAGGATCTTGTAACTAAAACCTGTGGATACTAATCTTATAGTCTACATACCTTGGAGATAACTCTATAAAATATACTAGGCAAAGGTGATGGTTCACTTCACAGTGAATATGTGGCTGGGTTTTTTTTTAAGTACTCTTATTTTGCATTGTCATAGAATTTTAAAATTTTCTTTATTTTTACATGCCAAAATAGAGTAAGAACTGATTTGGAAAGCCAATATGAAAGAGAAAATTGGGTATTATCTTGCAAACTATGCTGTTTTGATGGCTAATTCCCATCTTTCCAGATAGTTGGTTCTTAATGATCCAGAATCTCTACATTGTAGCAGCTTCTGTCACGATTACTATCAGAGTAACTATGGCTAATAATATCCAAGCAAATTTAAATATCATATTTATTGGAATAATGAATCCATGGAAAGAAACACTCTGAAGGGAGAACTTATTCAATTAAAAATTTCAATTTTAAGGATGTAAAGAAAATCTCTCAGAGCACGAAACTATGAAGGGGCCTTTACAAATCTAAAGGTTCCATTTTTCTGATACAGTCAAACATAACGTGAGATCTGACTGCACTGTTTCACAGCCAAGTGAGTAAGTAAGACAAATAGCATCGACTTGTCTCCCGTAATATGTACAGCTTACTGATTAGTTCTGAGGAGGGCCCTGGACCTCTCCTGGGCTCAAAGAAATTAAATGAGGCTACACTATGAACATTTTGAAGATAAAATACTAATGCACAGAATTCCTTACTAAATGGTCTGGAATCACATGCAGAGAAAGGCAGTCATTCCAGAGCTGGGACCTATGAGTCCTAAATCACATCTTGAATTATTACTAAATCCTGTTCCAGGCAGTTTCCTGTTTTCTTGTTACCATTCTTTATTTTAGATTGGGTTTGAAATACTTCTCACGTTGTTTTCAGTGATTTATTTTCTATTACAATTAGATACAGTGATTAAAATGTTTTACATATTTGTATTTTCTGTGCACATGGATAACATCTAGATAGACTCTCCCTTCCCACACTCTATACTTTAAGAAAATAGGACAGAATGGTCATGAAGAATTACATTTTTTTTTTTCTCAAGGTTAAGCTGACCAAGACTGACAATAATATACCAGAAAGAAACAAATACTAGAAGGTTATTTTTTCTGTTTTTCCCTTTCTTCAATAAGCAGTCATTTAGTAATATTAAAAAAAGTCAATTTGGAAAAGTATAGTTTAGTGTTATCAGCGTTCTCACATATATTCCATGACAGAGAACAGAACAATAATTATTCTGCCAAGCAAAAGCCATAAATTGTAAGTACACTTCTAATTCCTCCCTTTTTTCAAACGTCTGTAAATTTCATGCATTGGGATATCAAGGAACAGAAATTCAGAAGAGATAAAGGTTGCCTGACTCTTCTACTTTAGAAAAGCTTTGTCTAATATAATAAAGAATACTGTAAACTAAAATTGTAAATAATAACTGTATCTTAAAACTTGGTCTTAGGGCCCACAAGTTTCCATATAATTGTACAGGACAATGAATGACGCAAGTTAAAATAAATTGACATCATTTTACATGTGCATACATAGTTCTATAACTGAGCAAATGAATTAGATTAGCCTATGATTATAATTAATGAAATTAAATTGTCTAAAAATTACACAGTACTAAATATCCATTTTATATAAGAAAAACTGCTTTGAGCTAGTTTTATATACTAAATATAAGTGACAGAATGATACAGAACTGCTTAATTTAAATCTTGAAATGTATTCAGAGTTGGGGTTTTTCAAGTATAGAGAAAGCAAGCTAAGACCTGCATTTGAACATGATTTAATATACGGTCATTTGAAAGTTTTTCCTAATTACACAACTGGGATGCACCTGGCGTATTTTTTTTAAAAAATCAAAACTTGCAACAGAGCATTTGTCACTTCTATTGTTATCAGTTTCATTATTAGACTGTCAAAAAAAAGGAAAAAAAATTGTAATGCCACAGCAACTGGATCCTGTGAACAAGAGTAGCAATTCATCCCCAGTACCTAATATTCCAAGAACATGGATCTTCCCTTTCTTTTGTTCCATCTTCTCCTTTATTTCTGCTTTTCTTACTTATCTATTGATTACTACTCTTTTTGTTGAATTTTCATGGTATATCAGTGCTCAAGGTAGCTGTGATTGCAAAAGTTATTTTTTGATTCAAAAATAATAATAATCATCCTGTTTGAGGACTTCCAAGGACTTCCCTCAGTCCTAAAACTTCTATGGGCTTCATTAGAAGAAGCCCATTAAAAGAAAAGAAACCACAGGCTAGCAATTTTGTTTGCCAGAGTTATTTGTACTAAATGTATATGACGGTTTTAAACAGACCACTATGGAAAAGGGTTTAACTCTCAGTCTTTATCTTGAGTTCAAATACACGTCATTTAAAATAACACATGAGCTTTGGTGACAATGATCAAAGATTAGTTTATCTATTTAAAAGAAATCAAGAGCCAAATTAGAGGTATAGGCAGTTAAAATTACACAGATATGGAGCCAGGCCTTGGGGTCTCATGACTCCCAATCTAATTGCCAACATTGTTCCAATTTTTTCAGAGCATGGTAGCCAATAATTTTGCATTTTATATATACATATAACTCCCTGAAGTTTTATATTTCCTATATATAATATAAAAATATAAATGTAAAATATTATATACAGTTGTATATTTCTTAAAATGTACTACTTCTCTGATTTACCATAAAACCTTCACAAAAATTTAATCTCTTATTCTACACACTATTTCTAGTGATATGAGTAAAGATTCATAAAAGTAACTTCTGGATTCACAAATAAAGAGAGGAGTTTTGGAAGAGTCTGGCCAGAATGTCCTCATGAAAAGCCAATGAGGAAGCATTCAGAGAGAAACTAATTGCTTTTGTGTTTCATTTCATTAGTCAAGTCACTCAGAATTATCAAACTAGTTTGTACAGTCAAACTTTCAACCCTCAATCAGAAGTTTAAAAAAAAAAAATCGAAAACTCAGCAAAATATTCTTTAGTCATCAGGCACACGAAGACTGGGTGTGACAATCTCACACTCTTCTAGAAGGAAACAGGAGGAGGAAAATTAGTTTCTATCACCCTTAAAAATATCCCTGCGAATGAAAATAATCACCAGACTCAAAGGAGCTGATTGTGTCTCCCATACTTGGAGCTGATTGGTGGATGTGGTAAACCAACCAGCAGAGCTCTTTGTGAAGGGAATTAATGGAATGAAAACAGAGTAATTAACCTTAAGCCTCTAGTAATTAATCATAAATAGAACAGTCTGTTCAATTTTTTCAGATTTCAGGAAAAAGAAGCCACAGACGGCAGTTTGTTTAGTACATCAATGGGGCTACCCACAAAACATTTTTGCTTTTGAAAAAAAAAGAAGCTGTTTGGCTAGGGCCTTGAGAAAAGCATTTGACTGAAGTGTTTGAGTCAATGGCTTCCTGTAGACAGCCTCTATATAGGGGTGTGATACAGTAGCCAGCTATGGAGCAATTTGCGGAAGATTTCAGCTGGCTGAACTCTATCCGCTAGCTTCGGTGAAATGTTTGAAGTAAGTGTTCATCTTGAAAATGTTTACCTTAAAACAAGAATTGCCTTCCTGTTTAATTTTGAAATATGCTTTTTGGCTGTTAGAATGTCATTACAGTCAATGTTTGTTTACCTAATTGGTTTTATAAAGCAAGTATTGTCCAGATGTTGCTTTAATGCTCTAAGCACTTCACAAAGTACTCGACATAAAAGACAAGCTCCTTTGGTACTGCAAATGTTATGTCTTTATTTCCGTGCGTAAACGCTGATATTAAGTATTTTAATATTAATGTACATTACCAAAGAGATTACTGTTAAGACACATTCTCAAGTTATTGTAGGTTCTTAAATTCAAATGTACAGGTGAACAATTATCCAATTCCTGTGATTTTCTCCAAGGAGTGTGTAACCCTGAAAATTTCATTATAAAAGAAGAGCTTCCCATGTTTTAGTAGACTCCTCCTTTGCCTGAGTATTACCTGATCTCAGCTAATTGTGATTTTATATTTTTCTTAAGCTTCTGCTATTTCCACCTAATTTCTTCAGTTCCATTTGCCAAGTCCTGACTGTGTCCTTTTTCAAAGTTAACTGTTCCTGCATCTTTCTCTCCATTCTGAACATCACTCCTAGTTGGAATCTTATCATCTTCTTAAACATTTTCAAAACCTTTTGAAATTGTTATCCAGCCTATAGTTTCATTCTATCCTACAAGTCTTCCTCTTAAAAACCTTCCATGCCCCCTCTACTTTGCCAAACAGATAGAATACATCTCCATGAATTATTGCTCATCTCTATATATATCTTACACTCCAGCTAAAATAGAGAATAAGCTATGGCCTCTCAAAGGATATGATCCACTTTCCTACTTTTTTGCTTTTGTTATTTATCCCCACCAAGAGAAATAATATTTATTTATTTAATTCAGTTGTGTCTTGCCTTGTAAAATCCTTTGCAATGTATCTCGTATTGGTGGATTTTTTGTGCGTGCTGTGTTCCTCCAAATCCTGAGATTCGGTGAAGGGTTTTGGTACCCTTCAACAAAAGTAGCTCTCCTTAGAAGAGTATAAACTTTGAAAACCACAGACATATATTATTACTCAGCTCTTAAACTCATATTTAAGAGCTAGGGAGAAAAGGAACTTAGTCTTTTTTCATTTTAATGTGCATCCAAAATGCCTTGTACATGATGGTTGATCCCCTGATAGGGATCAACTAACATTTAAATACCAGTTAGGGTTTCACCTCTTGTGAGTTACCGAAAACATGAAAATCCTAAAGGAGAACATAAATACTTAATTTTAAAAAGTACTTCTACATCTCAATGAGAGTAGACCATGAAAGGGTTAAACAGTAAGTCCCTGACCTGTTAAGGAAGAAGACAGTTACTTCAGCAGAAATGTCATGTCATCTATGTTTCTACGTAATGGGACAATCATTTGTAGCCTGGAGCCCAGGAGGCAGGATTTTTCTCACCAAAACAAGGCCAAGTTAACTTTCCCTAACCATGTCATAAACAGAGAGCAGAAATGGGAAGAATGTATTTGTGGTATGATAATACATACATATAATCTATGTCCCTGTTTCCTGGGATGGGGCTTCAAAAATCCTTGGAATTTCCTGAGTGATAAGCAGTGTCTTTGTTATGCTAATGAGGTGACAATAGCTCCAAGATGGAGAGTAGTCACCATAAAGACCAATTCTGTGATTAGAGGATTGGAACTTTGGACCAACTCAATTTCTGGGCATGGGAGAGGGGCTGGAAATTGAGTTCAATCATATGGCCAATGATTTACTCAATCATGCCTATGTAATGACACCCCGACAACAAACTCTGGACACTGGGGCTCACTGGAGCTTCTTGGTTGGTGAACGCATTGATGCACTAGGAGAGTGATGTGCCCCGGATTCCAGGAGAAGACAGCGTAGAAGCTCTCCATTTGCCCCCAACACCTGACCTGCCCCAATGTCTCTCTTCGTTTTGCCGTTATAACCTTTATAATGATACTGTAATCATAGGTAGAGCACCTTCAATGAGTTTTGTGAATTCTAACAAATTATCCAATCTGAGGAAGTTGTGGGAAGCCTTAAGATTTTTTTTTACCAACCAGGCAGAAGTGAGGGTGGCTTGGAAACAGCCAAACTTGTGGCTGGTGTCTGAAGTAGGGGCAGTCTTGTGAAGGAACTTTACCTTTAACCTGGGTCAGTACTAACTCTAGGTAGTTAGCACTGGAGTTGAACTCTAATTTAATTCCACTGGGTGTGACACCCAGATGGTATCACGGAACTGGTCTCAGAATGCAGTACTGCAATTAGTCAGGAGGTAGTTGCTCAAAAAGCATACATAAAGCACAGAAATGAGAGAGAGTGATGTACGGAGCCTGGCAGAGAAGACGAGACATCTCAGGATCATATGCAATTAACTATGGAAAATTTTCCAAAAGTAATGAACTTTCTTAATAAAAACACTGACAGTGACTCTTTTTTTTTTTTTTTTTTGCGGTACGCGGGCCTCTCACTGTTGCAGCCTCTCCCGTTGCGGAGCACAGGCTCCGGACGCGCAGGCTCAGCGGCCATGGCTCACATGCCTAACTGCTCCGCGGCATGTGGGATCTTCCCGGACCGGGGCACGAACCCGTGTCCCCTGCATCGGCAGGCGGACTCTCAACCACTGCGCCACCAGGGAAGCCTGACAGTGACTCTTGAGATAAATTTTGTGAGAGGCATAAGATAGACTGAGAAGCAGAACTTGACTCCATCATCACAACTCAGAACAGGATGTGTTCCTACTTAGAAATGGCAATGTAAGAATGAAGTGTCTATGGGTGTGGGAGGTACAGACTGCATCTGGATGAGAACAAAGATATTTCTCTTCGCCGCACACATTAAGGAAGTTTCACCCATTTGAAAATGAAGACAGGATGGGAAATCAATAACAGAACCCTCCCCTGTTGTGCATCACTATGCTTAACACCCCAGTGAAATAAATGTCGCTTCCAAGCCCTTGCATGTGTTCACTTTCACCTAACATTCTCATTGTCTTCCTAACGTGGGAATTGAAAGACTTCTCCGGGTATTCTTGGAAAAATCTACCTGAACCAGCATATTTTGTAGTCAAACTTCTTATAGCAAATGCACACTAACCACCTTATTTCACCACAACCAGGCTTATTTGCGTCTGAATGCTGTACATATTCCACTTCTCTTTAATGAGAGTTCACAAACTGACTAGCCACTTTTAAAGAAAACAATCATTAATACATACATATACACATACATACATACATACATACATACATACGTACATACATAAATCTAAGACCTGGGACTGATTCCAACTTATAAATGGCCAAGTTGTTTTGGTTCTGGAATTCTGGAAGGAAATATATTGAGAACATCAACTATTGATTCAGATCGCAAATTTCCCTGCTGAAAATATGCAGGAAGTGGGAGTGATGTGAATGAGTGCGTAAAGGAGCATTATGTCCTGTATTTGATGAATGAATAGGCTTACTTGGCCATTATCAAACCATCATGGGAACCATAAAGCTTACCTTCTCCCTTTCTTACAATCTGATAATCCTTAGAAAACAAAATTTTTTTCCTGCTCATTTTCAATGTATTTAGTATTTTCTGCTTTAGGAAAAAATTATTAAACTGAACAGTTTCTGCTTTAAAAGACATTCTAAACCTTAGTGTTATAAGATCACAGGTTCTCTCTTAAAAATCTCAAGGTCACCTAAAAATATTTTCGACAAAGTTTTATAACAATACTAATTTCATAGTGATAAAATCTGACATAAAGTTCCCAAAAGTATGCAACTCATTGGATCAAGAAAATAACCACAAATTCATAAAATCCAATTTGCCACAGCACAGTACTTTACAGTATGTGATGGCTAATTTTATGTGTCACCTTGGCTGGGCCACAGTTCCCAGATATTTGGTCAAACACTATTCTGCATGTTTCTGTGAGGCTGTTTTTGAATGAGATTAATATTTACATTGGTAAACTTTGAGCAAAGCAGATTGTCCTTTATGGGGTGGGCCTCATCCAATCAGCTGAAGACCTGAATAGAACAAAAGACCAACCTCTCCCAGGGACAAGAAAAAATTCTACAGCAGACAGCCTTTGGACTTGAACTGCACCATCGGCTCTTCCCTGGGTCCCCAGCCTGCTGCCCCAGATTTGGGGACTTGCCAGCCTCCATGACTGTGTGAGCCAGTTCCTTAAATTAAATCTCCTTCTACATGTATACACATCCTTTGGTTACTTTTCTCTGGAAAACTCTGCCTAATACACAACAGAAACAATAAACATAAGTCAAATGGGCAAAAGTAGTTTCAAACTTAAAAAAGAATAACCTTGAGCTACAGAAGTATTTATGTAATGAACTATATACATTATAATAAAAAATTCCCTAACCACAAATGTCTTTATTCACAGAAAATATTCACTTTTGCCAGTCATCACAAAATATGATCAATTATCAAATTACATTGCCTTTGATAATAGTATCAAATAGTATTTTTAATATATACTGACAAAGATATCTCTCCTTTTCTTCCTGATTTTCTTTCTTCTGGTAAGAGTACTTGACTTTTCTGTGGGTAATTAATTACGTGTTTCAGGTTGACCTCATATGCTAGGCCAGAGGTAGGTCGGCCTGTGTGTGGAAAGCACCTCCACAGACGAAGTGGAAAATTCATAGGTCCTGCAATGTAGCTACTGATAAACAGAGGTTCTGTAGCCTTGGAACAGGCCCCCCAAAAAAGAGAGGTGCTCTAAGCATTCTGCAAAAAGAATTTCAGGACCCAGAACCACACATTAGGCCAGTGGTGATGGTTCGCTGAAGAGGTTTCTTTGCCTTACACTCTAATGGAAGTGTTTTCTGAGCCCTGTTACAACACTTCTCACAGGTGGAAAGATAAGGGTATTGGAAGTCTCTTTGTCCAGGGGTCCCCTCACCTGGCAGATTTCTCATTCCACGTGAGCTACCAATTATCATCACCACCTCGAACTGATCAGGACAAGAAAAGCCAGGCTCATTCAGATATATCCCAGAACCACTGAAATACTCAGGGATGGGTATGCGACTCAAGTCAGGACAATAGAGCCACAATCACTGGACTATTTCTGGGAATGTCAGCAAAGAAAAATTCTCTTTCCTTGGGTATTGTGACGCTGCCAGGATGGGGGTGGGTGGTGGGTGGTGGTGAGCTCCTCTTTTTTTAACTTGTTGAAAGATCCTTCCTGAGAGTAAATCATGCAGAAAAAAGCAAAGCCAAGACAGAGAGAAAAGGGATACTGTTCATGGATATATGTCTTGATCAGCCGTATCTAAAGTCATATCCACCTCCTGGAGTTTTTGGTCGCAGGGGCCAAAATATCCAAGTTTAGCTCAAGACTGAATTTAAATTCTGTCCCTTGAAAACCACAGAAGCCCTAATTCACTTAGATAGCTTTCCAAGAATTATATCTAGAACTTATAACAAATAAAATGGAAGCTATCGTTAGACCTATGTGAGTTACCTTACTTTTGTGACACAGCTTGTTTTAAGGCCTCTACCAGCAAAGAAATGAAGGCTTCAATGCAATTGCTCATGAGACTGAAACCTGAGCTGAGTGAACACTTTTCTCAGTACACTGGCCTCATTTTCAATCTATTCTTTACTTTCCATTAGTCCTTCCCATAATTTATTCAAGGTGGGTGAGGAAGATGCTGGGCACAAGAAGCAGAAGACACAGGATAAAATGACTGAGACCATGCCTTCTCTCCTCAAACAGCTACCATTATTTTCACACTTGTTAAGTGTATTGGTTAATGCAAGTTTATTTTCAAATTTAGGCACTGTGCTTAGGAATGGAAAACTCTGTCCTTTTCTCCATATACTCTTATTCTATCTACATTTGAGCATCTTTTTTTTTCTTCCCTTCCACTAAACAATTTGAAGCCTTCTAAAGCAAGAGAGACTTGGGCAGGAAACCAACGAAATGACTACAGGGTTGTATTGATATTTCTACCCTTTGGAAAGGTGTGTGAGGTATTCCTTTCCCCGGGCTACCAAGAGCCTCCACTGTAATGCAAAGCAAAATCTCTATTGTCCATACACTCATAGGTATAAAAGAGCTTCGGAGGACACATCAGGAGGCCACATAAGTGGACACTAAACGTTTTTGTAAAGAGATAAATAACTGTCAATACGAGTCATATCCTTTTTACCACAAATATACTGCCATGATATTTTGTTGTTCATTCAATCATTATTTTTTATTTATTTATTGTTATTGAAGTATAGTTGATTTACAATGTTGTGTTGGCTTCAGGTGTATAACCAAGTGATTCAATTATATATATTCTTTTTCAGATTATTTTCCCTTATAGGTTATTACAAAATATTGTGTATAGGTCCCTGTGCTATACAGTAGGTCCTCATTGGTTATCTATTTTACATAGAGTAGTGTGTATATGTTAATCCCAAACTCCTAATTTATCCCTCACTCCATTCCTTTCCCCTTTGGTAAGTATAAGTTTGTTTTCTATGTCTGTGCGTCTATTTCTACTTTGTATATAGGTTCATTTGTATCATTTTTTTTAGATTCCATATATAAGCGATATCATAAGATATTTGTCTTTGTCTGGCTTACTTCCCTTAATATGATCATCTCTAGGTCCCTCCATGTTGCTGCAAATAGCATTATTTCATTCTATTTTATGGCTGAGTAATATTCCATTTTACATATATATACATATATATACATATATATTCACAGACACATACACACACACACACACACACACACCCCACATCCTCTTTATGCATTCCTCTACTGGTGGACATTTAGGTTGTTTCCATGTCTTGGCTATTGTAAGTAGTGCTGCTATAAACATTGGGGTGCATGTATCTTTTCAAATTATGGTTTTCTCTGGATATACGCCCAGAAGTGGGATTGCTGGGTCATATAGTAGTAGCTCTATTTTCAGTTTTTTAAGGAACCTCCACACTGTTCTCCACAGTGGCTGCACCAGTTTACATTTCCACCAACAGTGCAAGATTTTTTTAAATGCCATGCTATCTGAGACTCCCTAGCCAGTGACTGTACTAAATTACATGGAAGGGAGAGAGGCAATCCCATTCAGCTGACAGCCAAGTCAAATAAGTGCAAGTTGAAGCAATAGGAATTTAGATAAAGTGGCAAAAGAGAAAATGGACAGATCACAATTTGTAGATTATAGACACTAGAATGTGTTCAAGGAAGTTGTAAAATCTTCTTTCTGAGGGATGGTTCATGATGAAAATACTGTCTACCATATGCTTGCCTTCAGGCGGGGAAAGGACCAGATACATATTTTTAAGCCAGTTCCAACTCCAAGTCCCAGTCATTACTAACATGAAGAAAAAGAGCTGCTGTTGACTGAACCAGCGTGTTTTTCTCTGACTCATTCACATTATGTGGAATTGGCTCAAAAAAGAGAACAGATGTGGGTCATCAGGGTGCAGTGCTGACTTTTTGGCTCATCTAAGTAAGAAAACCTTCTATACTCCGCACTTGCAGATGTGTGGTATTAGCTAACATTTAACACTTCAAAACAATAGGAGAATAACTAGTGAAAAGGAGAGGAAAAGAAGTTCACCCTTTTTTTCATCACTTCGAGTGAAAGCATGTCCAGTAAAAGTCAGTCCCAGATACCACTGTACCCAGTGTCATTTTGCAATAAGTTAGGAAAGTAATAAATTGAATATTATTCTACTTCTCCCCAATAAGACTGATTCTCTAGTGTTTGCATTTCTCATCCATGAGTTACTAACTCTTGTTAGTTTTGTTTTCCAAGAGAGAATTAATCTGAAAGTATAATCTTTATTCCTGGAGATATTCCGCTCATTTTCTGGCTGTCTGCAGATAACCTGTGTATCTGAATTGATAAAAACCAGATTGTTCAAGTCAGACCTTCAAGATGGCAGAGGAGTAAGAAGTGGAGAACACCTTCCTCCCCCCAAATACATCAGAAATACAACTACATGTGGAACAACTCCTACAGAACACCTACTGAACGCTGGCAGAAGACCTCAGACTTCCCAAAAGGCAAGAAACTCCCCACGTACCTGGGTAGGGCAAAAGAAAAAAGAATAAACAGACACAAAAGAATAGGGATGGGACCTGCACTTCCGGGAGGGAGCTGTGAAGGAGGAAAGGTTTCCACACACTAGGAAGCCCCTTCACTGGCAGAGATGGGGGTTGGCGGTGGGGAAGCTTTGCAGCCACGGAGGAGAGCACAGCAACAGGGGTGCAGAGGGCAAAGGGGAGAGATTCCCACACAGAGGATCGGTGCCGACCAGCACTCACCAGCCCGAGGGGTTTGTCTGCTCACCCCCAGGGCCGGTGGGGGCTCGGAGCTGAGACTCGGGGTTCAGAGGTCAGATCCCAGGGAGAGGACTGGGGTTGGCTGCGTGAACACAGCGTGAAGGGGGCTAGTACGCCACAGCTAGCCGGGAGGGAGTCCGGGAAAAAGTCTGGACCTGCCTAAGAAGCAAGAGACCATTGTTTTGGGGTGCGCGAGGAGAGGGGATTCAGAGCACCGCCTAAATGAGCTCCAGAGACGGGTGTATGCAACACCAGAGATGGGTATGAAATGCTAAGGCTGCTGCTGCAGCCACCAAGAAGCCTGTGTGCAAGCACAGGTCACTATCCATACCTCCCCACCCGGGAACCTGTGCAGCCCGCTACTGCCAGGGTCCCGTGATCCAGCGACAACTTCCCCGGGAGAACGCACAGCATGCCGCAGGCTGCTGCAACATCATGGTGGCCTCTGCCGCCGCAGGCTTGCCCCGCATCTGTACCCCTCGCCCCACCCCCAGCCAGAGTAGCCAGAGCCCCCTAATCAGCTACTCCTTTAACCCCGTCCTGTCTGAGCGAACAACATGCCCTCAGGCAACCTACACGCAGAGGCGGGGCCAATTCCAAAGCTGAACCCCGGGAGCTGTGCAAACAAAGAAGAGAAAGGGAAATTTCTCCCAGCAGCCTCAGAAGCAGTGGATTAAATCTCCAAAATCAACCTGATGTACCTGCATCTCTGGAATAACTGAATAGACAACAAATCATCAAAAATTGAGGCAGTGCACTTGGGAAGCAACTGTAGATTTGGGGTTTGCTTTCTGCATCTAACTTATTCCTGGTTTTATGCTTATCGTAGTTTAGTATTTAGAGCTTATTATCACTGGTAGATTTGTTTATTAATTTGGTTGCTCTCTTCCTCCGTTTTTAAAAAATATATATAGATTTTTTTTTCCTTTTTCTCTTTTTGTCTGTATGTGTATCCTTCTTTTTGTGATGGTGTCTGTATAGCTTTGCTTTTACCATTTGTCCCAGGGTTCTGTCTGTCTGTTTCTATTTTTGTTCTTTAGTATAGTTTTTAGCACTTGTTATAATTGTTTGATTTCTTTTTTGGTTTGGTTCCTCTCTTCTTTCTTTCGTTTTTTAAATTACATTTTAATTTTTTAAAATATTTAACAATTATTTTTTATTTTATTAATAACTTTATTTTATTCATTTATTTATTTATTTTTCTTCCATTCTCTATTTCTTTCTTATTTTCTTCCTTTTCTTCTGAGCTGAGTGGCTGATAGGGTCTTGGTGCTCTGGCTGGGTGTCAATCCTGTGCCTCTGAGGTGGGAGAGCAGAGTTCAGGATATTGGTCCACCAGAGACCTCCTGGCTCCAAGTAATATCAAACAGCAAAAGCTCTCCCAAAGATCTCCATCTCAACGCAAAGAACCAGCTCCACTCAACGACCAGCAAGCTCCAGTGCTGGACACGATATGACAAACAACTAGCAAGACAGGAACACAACCCCACTGATTACCAGCGAGGCCACCTAAAATCATAATAAGGTCAGAGACACCCCAAAATACATCACCAGATGTGGTCTGGCCCATCAAAAAGACAAGGTCCCTCATCCATCGGAACACAGGCACTAGTCCCCTCCACCAGGAAGCCTACACAACCCACTGAACCAACCTTAGCCACTGGGGGAAGACACCAAAACCAACAGGAACTACAAAACTGCACATTGCGTAAAGGAGAACCCAAACACAGTAAGTTAAGCAAAATAAGAAGACAGAGAAACACACAGTAGATGAAGGAACAAGGTAAAAACACACCAGACCAAACAAATGAAGAGGAAATAAGCAGTCTACCTGAAAAAGAATTCAGAGTAATGATAGTAAGGATGATACAAAATCTTGGAAACAGAATAGACAAAATGCAAGAAACATTTAACAAGGACCTAGAAGAACTAAAGATGAAACAAATAACGATGAACAACACAATAAATGAAATTTAAAATTCTCTAGAAGGAATCAATAGCAGAATAACTGAGGCAGAAGAATGGAGAAGTGACCTGGAGGATAAAATAGTGAAAATAACTACTGCAGACAAGAATAAACAGAAAAGAATGAAAAGAACTGAGGACAGTCTCAGACACCTCTGGGACAACATTAAACACACCAACATTCGAATTATAGGGGTTCCAGAAGAAGAAGAGAAAAAGAAAGGGACTGAGAAAATATTTGAAGAGATAATAGTTGAAAACTTCCCTAATATGGGAAGGGAAATAGTCAAGTCCAGGAAGTGTAGAGAGTCCCAAACAGGATAAATCCAAGGAGAAACACACCAAGACACATATTAATCAAACTATCAAAAATTAAATACAAAGAAAAAATATTAAAAGCAGCAAGGGAAAAACAACAAATAACAAACAAGGGAATCCCCATAGGGTTAACAGCTGATCATTCAGCAGAAACTCTGCAAGCCAGAAGGGAGTGGCAGGACATATTTAAAGTGATGAAAGGGAAAAACCTACAACAAAGATGACTCTACCCAGCAAGGATCTCATTCAGATTTGACAGAGAAATTAAAATCTTTACAGACAAGCAAAAGCTAAGAGAATTCAGCACCACCAAACCAGCTTTACAACAAATGCTAAAGGAACTTCTATAGGCAGGAAACACAAGAGAAGGAAAAGACCTACAATAACAACCCCAAAACAATTAAGAAAATGGTAATAGGTACATACATACTGATAACTACCTTAAATGTAAATAGATTAAATTCTCCAACCAAACGACACAGACTGGCTGAATGGATACAAAAACAAGACCCATATATATGCTGTCTACAAGAGACCCACTTCAGACCTACGGACACATAGAGACTGAAAGTGAGGGGATGGGCAAATATATTCCATGCAAATGGAAATCAAAATAAAGCTGGAGTAGTAATTCTCATATCAGACAAAATAGGCTTTAAAAGAAAGATTATTACAAGAGACAAACAAGGCCACTACATAATGATCAAGGGATCGATCCAAGAAGAAGATAAAACAATTGTAAATATTTATGCACCCAACATAGGAGCACCTCAATACATAAGGCAAATGATAACAGCCATAAAAGGGGAAATCGACAGAAACACAATCATAGTAGGGGACTTTAACACTCCACTTTCACCAATGGACGGATCATCCAAAATGAAAATAAAGAAACACAAGCTTTATATGATACATTAAATAAGATGGACTTTATTGATATTTATAGGACATTCCATCCAAAACCAACAGAATACACTTTCTTTTCAAGTGACCATGGAACATTCTCCAGGATAAATCATATCTTGGGTCACAAATCAAGCCTTGGTAAATTTAAGAAAATTGAAATCGTATCAAGTATGATTTCTGACCACAATGCTATGAGACTAGATATCAATTACTGGAACAAACCTGTAAAACATACAAACACATGGAGGCTAAACAATACACTACTAAATAACCAAGACATCACTGAAGAAATCAAAGAGGAAATCAAAAAACACCTAGAAACAAATGACAATGAAAACATGATGACCCAAAACCTATGGGATGCAGGAAAAGCAGTTCTAAGAGGGAAGTTTACAGCAATACAATCCTACCTCAAGAAACAAGAAACATCTCAAATAAACAACCTAACCTTACACCTAAAGCAATTAGAGAAAGAAGAACAAAAAACCCCCAAAGTTAGCAGAAGGAAAGAAATCATAAAGATCAGATCAGGTATGGATGAAAAAGAAATGAAGGAAGCAATAGCAAAGATTAATAAGACGAAAAGCTGTTTCCTTGAGAAGATAAACAAAATTGATAACCATTAACCAGACTCATCAAGAAAAAAAGGGAGAAGACTCAAGCCAATAGAATTAGAAATGAAAAAGGAGTAGTAACAACTGACACTGCAGAAATACCAACAATCATGAGAGATTACTACAAGCAACTGTATGCCAGTAAAATGTACAAACTAGAAGAAATAGACAAATTCTTAGAAAAGCACAACCTTCCGAGAATGAACCAGGAAGAAACAGAAAATATGAAAAGCCTGATCACAAGCACTGAAGTTGAGACTGTGATTAAAAATCTTCAAACGAACAAAAGCCCAGAACCAGATGGCTTCACAGGCAAATTCTATCAAACATTTAGAGAAGAGCTAACACCTATCCTTCTCAAAATCTTCCAAAATACAGCAGAGGGAGGAATACTCCCCAACTCATTCTATGAGGCCACCATCATCCTGATTTCAAAACCAGACAAAGATGTCACAAAGAAAGAAAACTACAGGCCAATATCACTAATGAACATAGATGCAAAAATCCTCAACAAAATACTAGCAAACAGAATCAAACAGCACATTAAAAGGATCATACACCGTGATCAAATGGGGTTTCTCTCAGGAATGTAAGGATTCTTCAATACACACAAATCAATCAATCTGATAAACCATATTTACAAATTGATGGAAAAAACCATAGGATCATCTCAATAGATGAAGAAAAAGCTTTTGACAAAATTCAACACCCATCTATGATAAAAACCCTCCAGAAAGTAGGCATAGAGGGAACTTATCTCAACATAATAAAGGCCATATATGACAAACCCACAGCCAACATCATTCTCAATGGTGAAAAACTGAAACCATTTCCTCTAAGATCAGGAACAAGACAAGGTTGTCCACTCTCACCACTATTATTCAACATAGTTTTGGAAGTTTTAGCCATAGCAATCAGAGAAGAGGAAGAAATAAAAGGTATCTAAATCGGAAAAGAAGAAGTAAAGCTGTCACTGTTTTCAGATGACATGGTACTATACACAGAGAATCCCAAAGACGCTACCAGCAAACTACTAGAGCTAATCAATGGATTTGGTAATGTAGCAGGATGCAAAATTAACGCACAAAAATCTCTTGCATTTCTATACACTAATGATGAAAAATCTAAAGGAGAAATTAAGGAAACACTCCCATTTACCACTGCAACAAAAAGAATAAAATACCTAGGAATAAACCTACCCAAGGAGACAAAAGACCTGTATGCAGAAAACTATAACACACTAACAAACGAAATTAAAGATGATACAAACAGATGGAGATACATACCATGTTCTTAGATTGGAAGAATCAACATTGTGAAAATGACTATACTATCCAAAGTAATCTACAGATTCGATCAAACTACCAATGGCATTTTTCACAGAACTAGAACAAAAAATTTCACAATTTGTATGGAAACACAAAAAACCCCGAATAGCCAAAGTAATCTTGAGAAAGAAAAACGGAGCTGGAGGAACCAGGCTCCCAGACTTTGGACCATACTACAAATCTACAGTAATTAAGACAGTATGGTACTGGCACAAAAACAGAAATATAGATCAATGGAACAGGATAGAAAGCCCAGAGACAAACCCATGCACATATGGTCACCTTATTTTTGACAAAGGAGGTAAGAATATACAATGGAGAAAAGACAGCCTCTTCAATAAGTGGTGCTGGGAAAACTGGACAGCTACATATAAAAGAATGAAATTAGAACACTCCCTAATACCATACACAAAAATAAACACAAAATGGATTGAAGACCTAAACGTAAGGCCAGACACTTGTAAGGCTCTTAGAGGAAAACATAGGCAGAATACTCTATGACATAAATCACAGCAAGATCCTTTTTGATCCACCACCTAGAGAACTGGAAATAAAAACAAAAATAAACAAATGAACCTAATGGACCTACCGAAACTTAAAAGCTTTTGCACAGCAAAGGAAACCATAAACAAGATGAAAACACAACCTTCAGGATGGGAGAAAATATATGCAAATGAAACAACTGACAAAGGATTAACCTCCAAAATTTACAAGCAGCTCATGCAACTCAATATCGAAAAAAAAAACCCAATCCAAAAATGGGCAGAAGACCTAAACAGACATTTCTCCAAAGAAGTTATATAGATTGCCAACAAACACATGAAAGAATATTCAGTATCACTAATCATTAGAGAAATGCAAATCAGAACTACAATGAGGTAGCACCTCACACCAGTCAGAATGGCCATCATCAAAAAATCTAGAAACAATAAATGCTGGAGAGGGTGTGGAGAAAAGGGAAGCCTCTTGTACTGTTGGTGGGAATGTAAATTGATACAGCCACTACGGAGAACAGTATGGAGGTTCCTTAAAAAAAGAAAAATAGAACTACCATAGGACCCAAAAATCCCACTACTGGGCATATACCCTGAGAAAAACCATAATTCAAAGAGTCATGTACCACCGTGTTCACTGCAGCTCTATTTACAATAGCGAGGACATGGAAGCAACCTACGTGCCCATCAACAGATGAATGGATAAAGAAGATGTGGCACATATATACAATGGAATACTACTCAGCCATAGAAGGAAACAAAATTGAGCTATTTGTAGTGAGGTGGATGGACCTCGAGTCTGTCATACAGAGTAAAGTAAGTCAGAAAGAGAAAAACAAATACCTATGCTAACACATATATATGGAATCTAAAAAAAAAAATGGTTCTGAAGAACCTAGGGGCAGGACAGGGATAAAGATGCAGACGTAGAGAATGGACTTGACACAGGGAGTGTGAGGGGTAAGCTGGGATGAAGTGTGAGAGTGGCATGGACTTATATACACTACCAAATGTAAAATAGATAGATAGTGGGAAGCACCACATAGCACAGGGAGATCAGCTCAGTGCTTTGTGTCCACTTAGAGGGGTGGGATAGGGAGGGTGGGAGGGAGACAGAAGAGGGAGGAGATATGGGGATATGTGTATATGCGTAGCTGATTCACTTTGTTATAAAGCCAAAACTAACACACCATTGTAAAGCAATTATACTCCAATAAAGTTGTTAAAATAAAAACAGATTGTTCACTTCTGATGAAATGTTGACAGGACCACAAAATGCTTTATGAATAAAATTCAATTAGAATTCCTAATATATGCAGGGCCTGTGGCCATTTGCATTCGGTGGGGTTAGGTGTGCAGTCACACACTGCCTTGAGCAGCATGGATCAAAGCACAGCACTGTCATACTAAAACATACTTAAAGGAGTACAGACCCCAGATTTTCCCGATTGAAGGCCAGATTTGGTTCTTTAAGATATTTGCATAATTCCCTTTTGAAATTAATAGGGGTTGCAAAAATACATATCTGGGGGGAAATGTTAACCTAATCCAGCTCAGTGATTGTTCTTTAATAGCTGCTTGTTCAGAAAACTTTCTCTGACATAGCCAGACATCTCCACTCTTCTTCTGCCAGTAGTTTAGGAAGCTGAAGAGGAAAGCCAGTTCACCTGAGTTGAGGAAATCTTGCGCACAGCATTTCAGAAGAGGGTTTGGTGATTGTGATGCTCTGCTATGTTGTTGTTGCTACCACTGCTGTAATTAAAGACTAGTCATAATAACAACCTTAGAAAGTAGATACCTGTGTTTTATTTTTACAAATGAAGAGAATGAATGTTTGAGAAATCATTTTTCTGAAGCCCTAGAGGACTAGCTGTCAGAATCAGCATTTACACTCAAGCCAATATACCTTCTGGAACTCATGCTCTTTCGATACCCAGATGAGTTACTGACTTGTCACAAGCACCAGGGGATTGAACTCAGGAGAGACAGTAGTGACTACCTGAGGACCTGTCTAAAAGGTGGGCCCTCCAACCAGCTTAGTCCCCAACATTAGCCCTGTAGCTAGGTGCCCAGAAGTGAGAAGAAAGTAAAACTTAACAGGAGAAAAAGTAAAAGAGGTTGAATACAGAGGTACTTAGATCAATCAACTCTCTTACTAACTGCAATCAGAGGTCCAAATAAATTCCTCCATTCTCAATCCTGTATGAAAGAAGCAGAAATCAGTTCTATTATCTAATTGATATTATCCAGTCCATTTTTCTCTTTCAGTACATCACATAATTATTATGTACTCAGTCCAGGATTTTTAAAGAAAATTCTTCTCTCACTCTCCTTTGTTCTAATTCTTTCTCTTTTTTTTTTTCCCTAAGAAAATGTAGGCTGTGGTACAAGAAACCACCATACTGTTAATCATAAATGAGAAAATTGAAGGTTTATTCAAAAGCACTAGGTTACAAATCTGGGCCAAGAATTTATAAGGTGTCTACTTTTTCTGACACCTGACAGCTTGGATTTCTCTGTCTTTTTTGAAACAGAAGTATCAAGAGATTAATTTTCTGGCTGTTCTATATGACTTTGCCAAACCCACAATATGTAGAAACCTATCAATGTGATAAATAATATGCAAAACAAATCCTGGGAAAGGGATTAATTTTGGTGGAGACTTCCTTCAAATAGTCAAATTCATCTTTCTCAAAAGAAGCAGAGGAAGCTGCTAATGTTGCCTTGGAAAATTTGAAAGTGAAATATGTTCACTTCTCTTTACTTATCCAAATATCTCAACTTAGTTCAAGCAATGGACTCAAAACATCCTGTGATTGAAAAGGCAGATTTTTTTCAGTTACTTTCCCCTAACTGATTTAAAACAGAAAATTTATACCGCAAGTAATAAAAAGAAGCGATATAAAATGTTCCCCCCCACACAAAATAAATTGTAAACAAATGCAAAAAGACACATGAGTGGACACTGGAAGAAAAATTGAGGTCACAAAAAAGTGGTTTTGAACAAAATAAAATTTCAAGACATTAAAGAATTAATCAGCAGCTGTGATTTTTCCCCCTAAATAATGTAGTAATTAAGATCACAGGCTCAGTCACTTTATAGCTGTGTCATTTTAGGCAAATCATACTTCACCTCTTGTCATCTTATTTTCCTCACTCATAATATAGCTGTATCTAACCTCAAATGTCACTGTAAAGATTAAATAATTTGATACTTGAAAAGTTCTGAGAATCTTGCCTGGTACATAAAATGTCTTACTACATAACTGCCAAACAAACGTCACTACTTTATTAAACTCTAAAACTTGAATTTGAAAGGAAGCCACTACTTTTAGAAGGTTACTTAATGTAGTTAATTCTGTTTATTCTACTCTTTCCATGTCATATAGGGGGAGAAAAGGGAGAAATACTCTAAATCTGGGCTCATCTTTTGTCTTCCAGCATTTTTCTCATCTTTGACATCTATTTTAAAAGACTACTGACCCTCAATGTGATAGAATAATGAGCAGCAAGGTTAATGGTCTCTACATCTCTCAGGGGGTATCAATTTTTTTGTCTCACTGTAATTTATTAAATGCTCTTATGGCAAGCTTTTATGTTAGCAATAACAGTGTATTCTTTGTTCAGGTGTGTGTGCAAAAAAAAAAAAATACTAGTATAGAGGAGAAGGAAAACATAGCTGATTTATCAATCACTAGAAGAGTCTTATCTAAAGATCCATTGCTTTAAGTTTGACATTTGGTCTAGAACAATGGCTCTCACATTTTAGCATGTATTAGAATCACTGGGAGGTCTCCTTTAACGCTGGTTCCAATCCCCAGAATTCTTGATTCAGTAGGGCCAAACATCTGCATTTCGAACATGTTCTCGTGACGGTGATCACGAGACCACACTTTGAGAACCTCTGCTTTAAATCTATATAATAAAGTCACTGGGAAGTTTTTTCAAAAAATACCAATGCCTTTTAAATCAGAATCTTTGGGGGTGGGTCTGGGCAACTGCATTTTAAAAAAAAAAAAAAAAACTCTTCCCAGGAGATGCTACAGTACAGCCAAGACTGAGAACTCCTGGTCTACAGAAAGGGTTGTCAAGTAGGATGGGTGTTGAACCAGATTCACCTAGGAAGCTTTTCCAACTCTTCCTTAGCCCACCCCCAAAGTTAGATGGAAAGGCGGTGGAAATACAGTTTCTAAATGTTTCTCGAAGTTAGTCTTGGGATCACTTCAGTCAAAATTACCTTATATTTATTAAAAATGAAGATCCTTTGCCTCACCTGGGACCTACAAAGTCTCAGATGAATTTACACACCACACCAAAGTTTGAAAATCACTGCTCTAGGGATCAGAAGAAGCGGGTTCTAATTCTTCCTTGCAGATTAGGAGTTGCACTGGAACCTCACAATTAATATGGTGATTGATTAGTTTACCAGCCCTAGAGAGGTGAAAGGAGAATTGATAAAAGGAGACAGGCAGGAAGGAACGGGGCAGATGGGCAGGGGTAGAAAAGGTAGGGCTCCTCTCTCCTTACCAAAACCAGTAACCACCCAGCTGGCCTCTCCTCTCTTTAATTTGCCCTGGCACCCAAGGACAGAACGTCTTCTGCTGATACACATTTCTAAAGCACCAAGCAGCCTCTGTTGACAGCTGTGTTGACTGCTGTCTCGACAAAGAAAAAGCAAGAGAGCAAAAGAATTTTGCAAGGAAACATTTTCATTTTCCCCTCTAAACAAGGAAAGAAAAGCCGTATGTGGGGAAACACGGGATGCAAACACGATTATGCAATGTAGTGAAAACAATAGAGACTAATGTAAAGTGAAATGTTTAGGAAAGTGACTATTGAGAAGAGACTGTCCTTGGTGATGCTGTTTAATTAACCTCTGCTATTCAAAATCCAACACCGGATTACTGGCATATACTATCATGCTATTGATAATGATTTCAAAAATGACTTTTCTGGGCATTTCCAAACAGACAAAGATGAATGAAGAGTCCTCATGTCACTCTGGAAAGATAAACACTGCCCAGGGTGTTGTCAACCATAATCATTCTCTATATGGCGTTCCAGAGTTTGCACTTTTGCCCCTAGAACTGATGTGCTCCTGATGCCTTTGTGCCAAAGGGGAACCCAAGCTCTGTTAGCCGGATTCTAGGTGAATCTCTTGGCCGATGATGTTTTCCGTCAGCCCACAGCTTGGTTGTGCATTGGCAGCTTTAGGCAACGCTGCATATTGATGGCGTAAGCCAAAGCAACAAAGCGCAATCAGATCTATCTGATGAAATCTGCCAAAAGTTTTATATCCCAGCATAGAGTTTCTAACAAGATTTTCAAATAACTAAAGACTTTCTAAGATACAAATATTGTATCAACTATTAGTGTTACATTCTTCTAAGCGTATTTTTCTTCATGTGTGCTGTGTACAGTCACTCTAACTCCTTAACAGTGATTTAAAATTTTAGGATGACAATCTGTAAATTTCTGAAAATGATTTAAGCATGTAAAGTTGCAGAGTCAAATGATTCCCCTGTGACCTTTCCTTGAAATAAGAGGAAATTGAAAGAGCTTGTTTTCCTTCCATTTTATCTGAAGTAACCAGAGGGTTTTATTTTTGTTAACTTATCAGATTTACTAAGACTGTTCTCATCTAAAATAAAACTGATTCTGCAAAGATTGAATTCTCCTATGTCACGCTACAGCTCAGCACTGTAGAAATTAGAGCTACTATCCCAGCCTTCCCCATCTTTTCAGTAGTCTAGTTCACTGTTCTGGAAAATGTGTAGAAAACTTCTGGAAAGTATGAAAAATGTGTAGAAACTTATTATTATTCTGCAAAATGTGTAGAAACTTCTGGAAAGTATGAACAGATCGGATTTATATACGTAAGGATGAGAAAAAAGAAAGGAAGGACAGTGCGCTGCCACGCTTTCCTTGAGAAGCATAAGATTTAAGATAGCGGTTCTTATCTGTGTCAAGAAAGGATGATTTGCAAATTCAGAAGAGCAGCTCAGTTTCTACTACATCCTGTAAAGAGAATTATTTCTCTCTTTGAGAAAGACCGTAAATTCTGATGGTACTTGTCAGAATGGGAAAACATTTCTTGAGCCTCCCACCTATACAATGAAGTGAAATTGATTCTTTTTTGTTTAGACTCAAAAGCACCACCATTTAATGACATGAGCTCATGATTTTGATGAGATTAGAAAAATTTTAGTAATGACAAAATACTACAAGTGGAGTAGCTAAATGATTAAGAGGAAAACATGATGAGAATAAATGTATACAAAGGAAAAAGAAAAAGCTTTCTAATTTCCAGTGCAAAGTACACAGATGCAACATGTGACACAGGAAACGACAAACTTTCCAGCATTATTTTTTTCTTATGTCAAGACCACATAAATTCATATGCTATTTCTCCTATGCTGTTTTTGATCATTTACTGCCATTTTAGCCATGAAATATGATATTAAATGTCACTTATTAAAAACAAACAATTTCAAATTGGTTAAACTAATTATTGGGAATAAAGCTTGTTATGTGTTTTTAAACCAATGATATGAATTCATTCTTTATCATAAGGGAGAGTTTCTAAATAGTGGCTGGAATCAACATACTGCTTTTTAAAGTGTGTTCCGCAGACTCCTGGGGGACCCTGAAGATTTTCTAGGGGTTCATGAGGTCAAAACTATTGATATTTTTATCATTATACTAAGGTGTTATTTGCCTCTTCCACTGCGTTACATTTGCACTAATGGTGCAAAGGCAAAGATGGGCAAACCTGCTAGTGCCTGAACACTAAGGAAGGCCATTGCACCCAGAATCATCTCTACACATTTTCAATTAAAAAAAAAATAGTTTCAATTAAGAACTTCCTTGATGAAACATTTAACAATTATTAGTTTTTTAAAAATCTTCACCCGTTAGTCTACTTATTTTTGATATTCTATGTGATGTAAGGGGTAATGCACGTCAAGCACTTCTGCCACAAAATGAAGCACAATGATTTTCTCAAGTAATAGCCCGTGTGCTATTCTTTGAGTTGCAAACGAACTAGCTGCTTTTTTGCATGAAACACCACCCCTGCCTGAAAGAATAACTGGCAGACAAGCTATGATTGTGCAAAATTAGGCATCTGGCTGATAATTTCTTCAAAATCAAAGAAATGGCTGATTTCAAGGAAATGAGCTGATTTCAAGGAAAACAATTGACAGGCTTGTTGTCAATAACAAAATTCAAGCTTTTGAGTAAAATCTTAGAATTTTTCAAAGTTATATTTGCCACCATGAGTTTGATAACTCCTCAATACTTAAGGAGCTTTCAAATGAGCTCAGTGGTTATTTTAATGAAAGTAATTTTTCTATTATAGAATGAAATGTGTCAACAATCAGTGAATCAAGAGTTTCCAAATGACTAACATATCATTTTATAAAATCAAGCATGGGTCAAAGTGCAAGAGAGACCCATGGATTGTAACGTATAGATACATAAAGTTAATTAACATGTTTTCATATCCCATACTGAAACTGAACTTTAAGAAACTACCACTTGCCATGTTTTGGTATAACATCAAAGAAGAATACACACAATTATTTGGATATGTTATTAAGATACTCTTCTCTTTTCAAACTAGGTATTTGTGTGAGGTGGAAGTCTTCATATACTTCAACCAAAGCAACGTTACAAAAGATTGAATGCAGAGCAGATGTGAGAGAATCAGCTGTCTTCTATTAATCCAGACATTAGATTTACAAAAAGTATAACACATGGTTATTTTCATTAAAATGCTTTACTTGTTATTTTTATTATTTTTAAATGAACTAAAATATTTTAAAATTCTCAGTTATAACTTCTGACTCAGTAAATATTGATAGATATAATCCACATAAGCAAAAGTTTTTGAGGTCCTCAATAATTTTTAGTAGTATAAAGTGTTCCAAAACAAAAATATTTGAGAACAATTGTCCTAGGCTAGGGTTATCATTTTCACTGTCATCCTGTGAACGAACACTGATTTTGGCACACTTAAAGGTAATTTTGTAAGGGCAAGTAGTCAGAGAAACATTATGGAGTTTAGATCATTCAGAGACTTGGAAGATGTACATACCCTGTGAAGAGTTCCAGTAACCTGCAGATTGTAGCATATGGGCTTCTTCTTGAGCTGATGTCCAACCCTATTCAGTAAAAGCGCATAATACTCTCCCTGCTTGACAGTATGTTGCAAAATCAAGGACATATACCTTTTCTTGCAGCATCTTAAAAATAAATTGTCCTCGATATAAATAAATAAATAATTCAGGGAAAAAAATTCAGAAGAAAACAAATTCAAAGGGATCATAGAGTAAAAGCCAATGTAGTGAGTTCAGTGACTGCAAGATTGAGGTAAGAGAAAAAGCAGAAACTGCATCAATGGATGGTAACAAATGTTGTGAAACTTGATTCCAGTGATGCTTTTCACTGTTGTTGATGTACTTGAGAGTGAATCTAAGAGTCAAGGAAAACATTCTAGGTGCAAAGCTGATCACCTAGGGGAAATAGACGTGTGTTCATTTCTAATTTCATTTGAATGTTATGACTTAGGATAAGGAAGGAAGAAACAGAAAATGAATTGGTGATTCTGTCATTGGTGCTTTGTTGTTCAGGGATACAAATCAGGAAATAGAAGTTCTCCAGTTATTTTAACAGACAGAACTTAATATAAAGGATTATGAGGTATATTGAAGTAGAAACTGCAGGAGACAGCTACCACTCCCTAAACCTGAGGAAACAAAGGGAAGAGGTTATTAAAACTTGAAAGCTTGGAGGAGAAGGGGCCCTGCACAGCTGGGACCCAGACCCCTGAAGAGGGGCTGCTGTTTGATGGGAGTGGTACCTTAAACACCTAAATAGAGGGTAGCACAGAGCTGGGATCCAGGCTACTCTGCACGGGTGCTGCTGATGCCTCAGGAGCAAAGGGAGCTGACCTCTATGAAAAAAGAGTTATTTCTGGGAAAATTATAGAATCCTTAAGCATCCATGCTTGTGTCACCTTGAAATTGAAAAATACTACCAATAAAAGTAAAAGGGAAAAGAAACAAAATATATATGCCAGGCTCTAATAAAGCTATGACAAAAAGTAAATGATAGAAAAGTAATTGTGATTCAATTGCCAGAAACTTAAAAATGAATGTGCAGCATGATCTATCAACATAATTGTGAATACTTAAAATGAGAAAGAAAATTATCTAGTGAGATGCTTAAAAAATGTAAGATATAGAGGAGGACATGGAAACAAGGATGAACTCAAAAGCACGTCACAGACCTACCACGATTGTTTCCGGAAGATTATAAAGATGCAGAAAAACTAAAATAATTTTTACAAGGATAAAATATGGGTAATTATAAATGTATAACAAGATAATGCTTATAAAGATGTTATGTTAATAAGTGACAGAAAAGTCACTACTCACCTTCTCTTTTGTTACCACCTTCTATATAAAGGTAGCACTCTTAAATCAGAAAGTGGCCAACAAATGCTTTAAAATGAAATAATAAAGGTGAAATGATAGTCAAAGCATATCTAATTTAAATAAATTCCTTTCTCTAGTCCCACCGGAATTGCTTCCCAGGGAACTGAAAGAATCACAGATGCGACTATAGAAACGGTGTCTGGAATCTTTGAAAATTAAAGAATGGGAGGAGTGCCAGAAGTCTTTTTTTCCTGGTCATCTAAGAGAAAAGGGATGGATTCCACCAACTACAGTTCAGTAAGTTTGATAAATGTCTGCAATTTTAGATCTTAAACCTAAAATCTGATACCAGTATATATTCCAAAGGAAAGTCACAATTAAACTAACCTATTAACTTTTTAAACAAGACTGTTGGACAGGGAACAGGGGAATGTCACGGATATATTGAAATTTGAATTAAAGAAGGTATTTGATAGAAACTCTCTGGATATCTGTTTTGAAGTGAAGAAATGCCAATGATAGCATATACATTTTTTTGCAATAACTAAGCCAATGGGTAACACTGAGAGACTAATAATCTTAGAGAAGCCAAACCACGGGCTCTTCACCAGTGACCGGAAGGAAGACGTGGAGCCAGGTTCATCAAGTTTGTAAATGACACCACACTGGGAGGGACAGCAAATACATTGCATCTGGATTCAGTAGACTCTCCAATTAATGGAATGCTGTGATAAAACCAAAGAGATGCAATTTATCACGTATAATACAAAATAATGCTTTTAATTTTTTAATTATATACCAGGCTACGGCAGTCTAGTCTTGAAAATATCTGCTCTGAAAAGATCAGATGGTTGAGTTGACCACAATGTGTAATAATGATGTCGAGAACCCAAAAATGTACTGTTAGGTTACACGGAATGATACTACAGAGCCTAAATCCAGCTGCTGGTAGAGCTGGGTAGGGATCATCCCATTATAATTTCTAAAGTCAGATTATCTGTGGGGAACAGTCTTGATATATCCACTTGAAGAGGAACACTGACAAACTGAACTTTATTCCAAAGAGGCCAAATGGACTAATGAATGTCTGGAGACCCAAAATGTATGCATTCATGGGTGTTTAGTCTAAAGAGAAAAGAATAATCACTCTATTTATCTACAAATATTTGAAGGCCTATCCCATGCAGAGTTTATTCTGAGTTTCCAAGACATCAGACAAGGACCACTGCATGAAAGTAAAGAAAGTACCCTAAACGAGCACATGAAGAGTCTTCCCCAATAAAGCCTGCTGCCTCACAATGGAGCATCACTGTCACAGGAACGGTCCAAACAGAAGCTAGATGATCAAGTTCAGGTCCTAAAGAAGGATTTCTTCATTTGGTGAGAAACTGGACTAGTTTTTCTAAGATCTCTACCACTTCATACTTCTTTTTTTTTTTTTTTTTGCGGTACGCCGGCCTCTCACTGCCGTGGCCTCTCCCGTTGTGGAGCACAGGCTCCGGACGCGCAGGCTCACCGGCCATGGCTCACGGGCCCAGCCACTCCTTGGCATGTGGGATCTTCCCGGACCGGGGCACGAACCCGTGTCCCCTACATCGGCAGGCGGACTGTCAATCACTGCACCACCAGGGAAGCCCCACTTCATACTTCTTTAATTGATATAGTTGACAGTATCTGGAGGCATCTAGCTGTGTAGTCAGCAACCTTATAAGACTCAGAGCTAGTCTTCTTCCCTATAATGTCTAGATAAATCAAGAAAAGTCGAGAATATAGCTAAACTATTTGGGCAATAGCAGCTATAGAAACTCAGGCAGAAAAGGGGGGAAATAATCACAGTTTCAGATTTACAATAAAAAGCCAAGTTAATGTTAAGTCCACAAATGGATAAGGTGATCACACTAATAAGGAACTGTCAATAACGTAGCCCTGAAGGTGGCAAACAAATGTACCATGTACTCTACACCGCCAGAAATAAATCTGATTAGAGCAAAATTCTATTCAGGTTGCACGCACCTGGCTTTTCCTACTCTGGGCTTCAAAATCCTAGCCATACACACAGAGGCAGCCTAGTTCAGATATCAATCTCATTAGGCGTCTGCATTTCTGAGATTTATAAAGAAAAGATTAGTGAGAATGATTTGGAAAGCCCAGAATTCATTAACTTCGACACAAATACATGCTGTGACCTCCAAGGGAGCTCCGGCATACACTTCCCAGTCATCCTCTTAAATAGCACTAGAGAAACCTTTAGCCAGAGTGATTAAGGGAATTGTTCTCTGGGTAAATTTTAGAGGCCTTTCTTCTGCGCTTCTTGTCCCGTGATCCTCTTCTGTGTGTCCTGTGCAATTCTTATCCCTCATTGGACTCTGGTGGAATAAGATTTCCTTCTTTCAGGACCCTTGTTACTGTGATAGGAACTCCTGCTCTATTCATATGCTTACTTAAAGTTTATTTAATATCCAAGTTACTGTGAATCAACTACATAGGATGCTTTGTTTACCTCTTAAATGATCTGCAAAATGTCTGTCTTTTCTTATGTTATTACTTATTTTTTTTTTTTTTTTTTTTTTACTTTATGTATCTGTTTATTTTTGGCTGCACTGGGTCTTTGTTGCTACGTGTGGTCTTTCTCCAGTTGTGGGCAAGCGGGGGCTCCTCTTCTTTGTGGTGCGCAGGCTTCTCAGTGCAGTGGCTTCTCCTGTTGCGGAGCACGGGCTCTAGGCACGTGGGCTGCAGTAGCTGTGGCTCGCGGGCTTTAGAGCGCAGGCTCAGTAGTTGTGGTGCACAGGCTTAGTTGCTCCGCGGCATGTGGGATCTTCCTGGACCAGGGCTCGAACCCGTGTCCCTGGTATTGGCAGGCGGATTCTTAACCACTGCGCCACCAGGGAAGTCCCTTACCTATTATCTTGAAGTGACTTTCCTTTAGTCAGCTCAATGGTACAGCCGTGCTCCATAACAGGTGTCCTTTGTTTCCTGCAATCAATATTCAAGTTTTCTTTGGATTTTCCATGCACTCATCCTGCTGACCATCCCTGCTCCAAGGATGATGTGTTATTCTATTCTATTCTCTTCAATGAGAAACCTCCTAATTCGGGGGGTTGGGGGGAAGGCATATTGGGGTAGAAAGGAGACCTCCAATAGATCAAGTCAAAAACTACATGATACTCTTTGGATTACCTATTAATTGCCCTCCTTGGTTGTATTGGCTCAGTATTTGGTTTGGTTTGTTTTTCCTATAACTACTTCATGCCCTATGTTCTATGAACTAAAATGCATGAAAATACAGGCATAACTCAGAGACGTTGCGTGTTTGGCTCCAGATCACCACAATAAAGTGAATATCACAATAAAGCCAGTGCCATGAATTGTTTTGGTTTCCCAGTTTATATAAATGTTGTTTATACCACACTGTGGTCTATTAAGTGTGCAATAGCTTTATGTGTAAAACAACAATGTACATACCTTAATTAAAAAATATTTTATTGCTAAAAAATGCTAACTATCATCTGAGCCTTCAGCAACTCACAGCATTGATTCAGAGATCGCTGATCACAGATCACCGTAAATACAATAATAATTATAAAGTGTGAAATATTGAGAGAATTATCACAATGTGACACAGAGACACAAAGTGAGCAAATGCTGTTGGAAAAATGGCGCCAATAGACTTGCTCAGTGCAGGGTTGTCACAAACCTTCAATTTGTAAAAAACACAACACATGCAAGTGCAATAAAGAAGAACACAGTAGAATGAGGTATGTCTGTAAAAGGTATAAACAGAAAGATTTTATGATAATAGTTTAAAGTTTTTTTCATACTCTTTCCTAGGTCATATGATCCTAATGAGTACATGTTGTACATACATGCTTCAAAACTATACACGCACCATAGACATTCTACGATATGTATTTTATTTTACTGCCAGAGGGAACCTGAGTGAATCTTTCCTGTCTGACTGTAACTAACATCAAAATATTCTGAGTAAAACTAACTTAGGCCATATGATCTGCGATTAACAATATAGGATATTGTGTACATGCTCATTTGCTTTACCCAGCTTGCCTTGACTCATTAAAAACTATTTTCATTCTTTGCTGGGAGTATTGGGCACCCAAAAAAGCAAGATACAAATGGATTTGATTCATGACTGTCTGGGTTCTGGGAACAGACACCTTCTAGCATGTGTTCACAGGTGGAACATTGCTTCTTGACTGTAGTCTGTCTGACGCAAACAATATCTGCTTGTTGAAAAGGTGGCCATTGACTTCCTTTGAACGGGAAACCCAGCAGACTTAGATTCAGGTCACAAAAGTTGTTTGGGGTTCTACCTTTTTTGAGATTTTCAAAGAGGTGCACAAAGCGTCTTTGTTTTCAGAGTTCATGGGTTTGCTGTATCCAATATCAAAATATGCCTTGTAGGTAGCCAGGAATATTGCAACTTGTGTCTATATTGTGGTTTTGTCTAATATTTCAAAACAGCATTGTCTAAACATACTCAGTTGGTATCATGAGAGTTAAGACAAGAGAATCTAAGGGATGTGGTTTTCCTCAAAACTAACTGAGGGGCTTCCCTGGTGGCGCAGTGGTTGAGAGTCCGCCTGCCGATGCAGGGGACACAGGTTCATGCCCCGGTCTGGGAGGATCCCACATGCCACAGAGCGGCTGGGCCCGTGAGCCATGGCCGCTGAGCCTGCACATCCGGAGCCTGTGCTCCGCAACAGGAGAGGCCACAACAGTGAGAGGACCGCGTACCGCAAAAAAAAAAACAACAAACAAAAACTGAGAGGTGAAATCAAAGCACACAGTGTTGGAAAGTCTTTTGTAAACTAGTAACAGCTGCTTAAAAAACAGCTTTTGTTGGGATGGAGGAGGGAGAGCCTGCCTGCACAGGCTCAGCACGTAGGGAAGTCCACCTCGTGTTAAGTCAAAGGAAATTCAACAATGTTATCTAAAACATACAAAGGGCATAAACTGATAGGAGGTTATATCGACTGTGTAAATATTCTTAAGAAGATATTATTAAAAAACCAAATGTTTTCTTTTGTCTAAACAATGAAATATGGAATTGTGTAGCTTTGCCATTTCCTTTTAGGCTGTTTAGGACTCAAGTTACTTTTATTTCCTGTTTTTTTCTTCTAATATGAAAGGTACAAATATAAGCATAAATCTAAAAGAAGAAGAAAAATAGGTTCTGGTCTTATTCAATGTGTATTACATTTTAGCTGAAATCAGGTACATGTGATGAAAACTAACAGGAGGTTTCCATCTCAGGAGGAACACCGTGTTTCTTTTGACCTTGAATTACGTAACATGATAAAGGACTCCTTTTTCCTAAACTTTTCTAGCAATTTCCCAACCTCATTCATTAGCAAATACAGGCCACTGTTTACTTCAAATTTTTTCTTGTATATGAAACTATGGAAGTTACCAAGCATTTAAAATTAAACTTAGATGCTCAAACATCCATTAACAGAACAGAATTTTGTTGTTGTTGTAACAACTTGATACAAGTTACAGTACTATATATTATTAAAATTTAATGGAAATTTAAACAGAAAAAATGTAAGCTGCACTGGTAATGATTATAATTATAGTATTAGATAGAAATTCACTAGGGAATAAGAAGGACTCTCATAGTTTTAAAAACCAGCAACAACTTAATGGACTGTGGGTGTTGTCTCTCTAAACAGATAAGCATAATTAAACTGTCTATGGGGCCACGGCCCACTCAATGGTATTTGCTTCCCTCTCTACGTCGTTATAAGAATTTACCTACACCGTGTGTCAAACAGAAAGAACCTAGAAATACTGGTCTTACCAACCATGGAGTGCTAATAGGACACCATATCAAGCTGGCAGAGATCCAAGTTTTACTGCCTAGCTTATTCATACAACACAGTTCTTCCTGAGCCTTGACCTTTTAGACACCAACACTTACGTTAAAACAACTTCTAGAGTAGAGTGGAGTAACACAAAGGACGTAACTAAAATTAGAGACCCAGGCACTAATTCTAATGTTACCTCTGAATAAATCAAGACAAGAGATAATCAGCCTCCCTCCCACAGTTTGTCTGATAAAGGAATGGGATCAGATTATTCTAAGGTCCTCTTTGGTTTAAATATTCTACAAACTTCACAATATAGCAGGGCTTCCCAAACTTTCCAACAACGAAGGATCTCTCCCGCACCTTTTTCTTTTAAACCACTGCTACAGACTAGATGCTTTACGTACTCACTTATCTCTCCATTTTAAAAGCCAAAGATTAATGTGCATAATTAATACCACACTGAGTTAACATAAATTTGATATTTAAGTTAAGCCACGTAGCTTATCTTTGGTAAACATGCAATTCATTAGCTTTGGGGGGAATATTAAAGGTATGAACTACTTAGGGATCTAGGTACATTTAATTGGAAATCACCAAAGTAAGGGAAAGACACCATCCAAATCTGTCAAGAGAACTTAGCTACCCTCTGTTTGTCTTCCTGATTCGGCTACCTGGAGAAAATCATTACCTCTACCAACTTCTCCCAGAAACAATATTTGTTAGTCCTGCATCTGAAGTGTTTCTGTCTTCATCTGAAGACCCTACATTAGTGGATAACACATCTTGACCAATGAACAATCTTAAAACCAATCCCAATGAATTGGGGGTGACTGGGTAGGGTGCCCACTGTCACATAAGCCATTGAACTTAAAGACATTCTTATAGACTTTGAAGGTAATTCACACTTTTCATCAGTATTTGTTCTTGAAACCTTTAATTAACTAATTTCCGGCCAGGCCGGAAATACTGATGTATATTCCGTATGCCTGAAATTGGCCTTTTATGGATACGGCAAAGATGTATAAGAGGCCATCTAAGTAGGCAAGGAAGAGTTAAGTCAGGAAAACAAGGCACAAATACAAAGCACTAACCAAGAAGCTGTGTGGCAAAGGGAAAAGAGTTAAGGTGAGTCAGCTAGAGACCTTAAGCAAATAAATCATTTTAGCCAATCTGAGTTTTAATTTCAACTGATAAATGAAAGACAAGGGTTTTGAATATTTCTAATCCCAGAGGACCAGTAAAATTATCAAATAGTAGAGGAGTTCACAGGCAGCTACTGAGGTCAGTGGTGGATTCAGCTCTAAAGTTAAAATTGAGCTGAGCCTAAAGGCATGTATATGGTTTGGAGAGTTAGTGCATAGAAACGAAATGGGCAAAGACAGCGATATCAAAGATCAAGGTATGTTCAGGTAAGAAAAATAACTAATCAACTACATAGAGTAGAACAGGATTCTACCTGAAATCCTAGGTAGGTGGGAACAATACTATTTGGGGCATTGAAAGGCAATCTTAGGATGCTATGGAAGCCTTCTAGGTGGAGAAATTGCATTCATTTATTAATTCATTCACCATATACTTATGGAACACATACTACAAACAAAGCGCTATATTAGGGGCTGTGGGATGAAATAAAACTGGACACTATGTGTTCCTTATCTTCATCCATTTCACCTTTTCCCCCAACCCCTTGCCTCTAGCAACCACCAACCTGTTTTCTGTACCTATGGGTTCAGTTTTGTTTTGTTTTATAAGTGATACCATGCAGTATTTGTCTTTCTCTGTCTGACTTATTTCACTTAGCATAACGCCTTCAAGGTCCCTCCATATTGTTGCAAATGGCAAGATTTCTTTTTTATGGCTGAATAATATTCCATTGTGTAGATACACCACATTTTCTTTATCCATGCATCCATCAATGGACATTTAGGTTGCTTCCATGTCTTGGCTACTGTCTTGGCAATGAACATGGAGATGCATATATCTTTTCAAGTTAGTCTTGCTGTTTCCTTCAGATAAAAACCCAGAAGTAGAACTGCTGCATCATATGGTAGTTCTAGTTTTAATTTTTGGAGGAACCTCCATACTGTTTTCCATAGAGGCTGCACCAATTTACATTCCAACCAACAGTGCAAGAGGGTTCCCTTTTCTCCACATCCTCTCCAACACTTGTTATTTCTTGTCTTTTTGTAACAGCCAGTCTAACAGGGGTGAGGTGATATCTCATGGTTTGATTTGCAGGAGCAGGAATTTGAACCAATAAAGCCAAGTCTGAAGCCTGTTGTGTTAACCTTTACATTATGCTGGCCTCTCTAATGACACCTATCAAGAAGCCTTAGTAATTCACTTATTTAGACAATGAGGCAAGGAGATGTAGGTGAAAACTTAGTTTTGAAGTTAAGAAGGTGATTTTTAAGGCCTCCTCTGGTTCAGAAATTTTCACATGGATTCAGAGTCAGGTAGATTATTGTATAACCATAGCTTAGCTGACTATTAGCTGACCTACCCTGGACAAACCTCAGGCTCCTACTTTGTGAAATGGCACAACTTCCCTTCACAATACTGTTACAAAGCTTAGAGGCGAGAATATTTGTACATGGTTTAGTGCGGGGCCTTGCACATACTAGTCAAAAGGAACAATACTTTCTCACCTTGTATACCCAACGTCATACCTGACCACAGGAGGCAACATAATTATTTTCTCAGTGTATGTATTAATTGACT
Organism: Neophocaena asiaeorientalis asiaeorientalis; assembly: GCF_003031525.2. Classification (NCBI taxonomy): domain Eukaryota; kingdom Metazoa; phylum Chordata; class Mammalia; order Artiodactyla; family Phocoenidae; genus Neophocaena; species Neophocaena asiaeorientalis. Next base: position 15,290,652 of record NW_020176571.1, on the reverse strand, counting down.
CAATAATTGATTGATGAATTGATTGGTTAATGGAAATAATTCTTTTTTTCTTATAAATTTATTATGTTTTTAATTTATTTACTTTCAGCTGCATTGGGTCTTCATTGCTGCGCGCAGGCTTTCTCTAGTTGTGGCGAGCTAGGGCTACTCTTAGTTGCGGTGCGCAGGCTTCTCATTGCGGTGGCTTCTCTTGTTGGCGGGCACGGACTCTAGGCACGTGGGCTTCAGTAGCTGTGGCAAACGGGCTCAGTAGTTGTGGCTCGCGGGCTCTAGAGCTCAGGCTCAGTAGTTGTGGCGCACGGGGTTAGTTGCTCTGCAGCATGTGGGATCTCCCCGGACCAGGGCTTGAACCCATGTCCCCTGCATTGGCAGGCGGATTCTTAACCACTGTGTTAACAGAGAAGTCCTAATGGAAACAATTCTTAACCAACCATCTGATTCCAATGATCCATCTCTCTTTTCTCTGCCTTATCCCTAGTCTATGATTTCAAGTTTGAATAAATTTTCTACCTAGCATGTATCCATTAGTAGATGTTAAAAGAGGTGGTAGCATTTCAGAAAAAGTAAAATTAAGGCAAGTAGAATATATACAGAATTGTATGAATTTAATCATGGAATTATCCTTTCCATACTGCTGCTCGAGCAGAAAGATTACAGCTGTAGAAACCTCACGCCTTCCTCCTGCCAATTTAGATCTAAAACAATGACTGTGCAGACTCTTCTGCTCTATGTAGATTTAGACTCTTTTGTAATAACGAATGAAAACAGAAATTTTATAAATGAAGAGGAAAACATTCTGAATTCCTGAATTCCATTTTTTAAAATTTTTATTGGAGTATAGTTGACTTACAATGTTGTGTTAGTTTCAGGTATACAGTATATATATATATATATATATGTATGTATGTATCTCCATTCTTTTTCATTTTCTTTTCCCATATGTGTTATTACAGAATATTGAGTAGAGTTCCCTGGGATCTACAGTAGGTCCTTGTTAGTTATGTTTTTGGGTTTTTTGTGGTACGCGGGCCTCTCACTGCTGTGGCCTCTCCCGTTGCCGAGCACAGGCTCCGGACGCGCAGGCTCAGCGGCCATGGCTCACGGGCCCAGCCGCTCCGCGGCATGTGGGATCTTCCCAGACCGGGGCACGAACCCGTGTCCCCTGCATCGGCAGGCGGACTCTCAACCACTGCGTCACCAGGGAAGCCCAGTTATGTATTTTATATATAGTAGTCTGTATATGTTTATCTCAATCTCCAAATTTATCATTCCATTTGTTTTTGTTCACTAACAATTTAAACTGAGTTTTCAGTCACCAGGTATATTAAATGTCTGAAGATAAATCTAGAGTCTTGAATTCACGTGGCATTGCAGATATTTAACACATATTAAATGAAAAGTTTGGAAACTTCAATTGACCAGAAAACAAGAATAAATAAAGGACTTTGATCACCAAGGAAAAAGTTCAAAACATTCCATTTCTACCACAGCAATCATTAACATTCTCTTCTTATAAAATTCTCTGATTTTTCAATCTGGGGAAAGTTTCCTAAAGGAGATACAAATGATGCTTTTTTTTTTCTGGCTGCTCCAGGTCTCAGTTGCTGGCATGCATGATCTTGGTTACCACGTGCGGGATCTTTAGTTGCAGCATGAGGTATCTTTTAGTTGCAGCATGCACGCTCTTAGTTGCAGCATGCGGAATCTCGTTCCCTGAGCAGGGATTGAACCCAGGCCCCCTGCATTGGGAGCATGGAGTCTTAACGGTTGGACCACCAGGGAAGTCCCTAAATGATGCTTTTTAAAAAAAATTATGAACTTGTCGTCATATTTTGGTAAACCATAAAAGGTCTTCACATTTCTCCTTCCACCCTCCCCCATTCATACCAGCATATAAAGTTTGCATTCCAGTCACCAGAGTAGAGGTAGAGTCAGTAATTTTTGAGGCATGTGGATGAAAATATCACTGTGGGAGGGGAAAAAAACGCACCTCTGAACTATTTGCCCATGTCAGAAAAATAGTGCCACCGTCCAAACACAGGAACTCACATTTACATAAGGTTGTCACTTATTTTCTACATAAAGAAGAAATAGCTTAATCCTTCATGGAAAGCAAAGCACAATAAGGAAATGAGATATTTTTTCTGGCAATTCACTTTCAGTGAAGTAGCAGGTCATTTTTATCTCCTTTTTTCCGAGAATAATAGTTTCTTAATAAGTGTCCCTTTCTCTGTCAGGAAAAATCTTACTAAGTTGTTGAGATGGATGCTGCTATTTCTTTCATGTTGAGAATCTGAAATGCCGTCTTCCAGCACAGTTTAGAGAGACCCCTTTCTGAGGATGCTGTGCGGTCCTACAAATGTCAGTTTGGAGAGTCTCCTGGCCCGGGTCTCAATCTTTGTTGTACTAAAACATGTTTAAAAATATTTTTTAAAAACCAGCCAATAAGCATTTTTAAGAATAAAAATAATAATAGACACTCCTCTAATATCTCAAGTGATTTCTGAAATAGAAAGTGGCAGGGAAAAAAAAAGGAAAACGAAAATGAGGAGAGCATGTCACAAAGAGATTTATCTCCACTTCTCCACATTCACTCCTTGCCACTTCTGTTGCCACTCATGGCTGTTTCTTGGAGGCTCAGAAGAAGCTTTCTAGTTTATGACCGTGCTGATATTTCCTCTCGGGAAGGAAAAAAATGGTCCACAATCGGTGCATTAACCTAAAAGGAAAACATCTGTTTGGAGCATGGAGCAATTTACTGGCCGTTTTTTTTGAATTTTCTGAATACAGGGATTGCTGCTGAGATCCTCTGTCTGATTCTGCAGGTCTCATCCGAGCACAAGGAAAGGAAAATTGGCCTTTATGGGAGCACTCACCTGGGACTTAACTGGATTAGAATAGAGATTATGTTTGTCGTTTAGACAAAGGTGGCTTCCTTAATAGTACAGGAAATTTGAGAATAAACACAGCACGTAATGGTCAGAAGGATATGGTTAAAATGGCAAATTTTATGTTATGTAGATTTTACCACAAAGAAATGGTAAGACGGATTTTTTTTTTTTTTTTTTTTTTTTTGCGGTACGCGGGCCTGTCACTGTTGTGGCCTCTCCCATGGCGGAGCATAGGCTCCGGACGCGCATGCTCAGCGGCCATGGCTCACGGACCCAGCCGCTCCGCGGCATGTGGGATCTTCCCGGACCGGGGCACGAACCCGCGTCCCCTGCATCGGCAGGCGGACTCTCAACCACTGCGCCACCAGGGAAGCCCGATTTTTTTTTTAAAGATACTTATTCCTTCTCGTATTTCAGATTCCAAAACAGGCATCAAAAACCCCAAATCTAAATATCACCAAAGTAAATCCAACTTAGATGATTCTTTTGCTGTGAAATCAACCCCTCAACTTTTACTAACAAGCAAAGAGGACTTTTGTTTCTCTATAGACTAATATTAAAGTTTTTGGCCTTTTAAAAGGGCCAGTGTCTCATCCTATTAAGTCTATGTTCATTGAGAGCAATTTAAGTGTACATAGGTATGTGAAGATCTAAAATTAGGTGTGGCACGTACATGAAACTAAAATGGAAAAAGAGGGATGTTGAGGAGAAAAGCTTCGAGAATAAAAACTGATTTAAAAGATTGCAACACAATCCAAAAATGCGCAGAAGACCTAAATAGACATTTCTCCAAAGAAGATATACAGATTGCCAAGAAACACATGAAAGGATGCTCAACATCACTAATTAGGGAAATATATGCATATGTATAGCTGATTCACTTTGTTATAAAGCAGAAATGAACACACCATTGTAAAGCAATTATTCTCCAATGAAGATGTTTAAAAAAATAAATAAAAAATTTTAAAAAGTAGAGATTGGACTTGGTCTCAAAGCACCAGATTGGATCCTACAAATAGACAGCGAATGAAGTTCCTGGGACAAACCTGGCCGATAATCCAGGTGCCCTAATCACCATCCGGTACTGCCACTGTGCAACTAACAGCCGTTAGGTATCAAACACACCAGCATATTCAAAAGTAACTGCAGGGCTTCCCTGGTGGCGCAGTGGTTGAGAGTCCGCCTGCCGATGCAGGGGACACGGGTTCGTGCCCCGGTCCGGGAAGGTCCCACGTGCCGCGGAGCGGCTGGGCCCGTGAGCCATGGCCGCTGAGTCTGCGCGTCTGGAGCCTGTGCTCTGCAACGGGAGAGGCCCCAACAGTGAGAGGCCCGCGCACCGCAAAAAAAAAACAAATAACTGCATTTAGAGCTGGGTCTAACTGGTCACATAACTGGAGATAATTTCATTTTTTTCAAATTGCTTCATAACGTATAACTGGTAAGAGGGAAAATAGATACGCTATGCGACAGACTCACAGTGAGTCATACCTAATGCTTGTAACCCAAGAAGATAAATACAATCTAAACTAACCACTGTCAACAATAAAAACTGCGCTTGAACCCATGGGTTTGTGACTACAGCAACCACTGTAAAATATAACTCGAAATTATTAAAGGAAGAAAGGAAAAATCTTATCTTTTACTCTTTAAATAAACTCTGTAAGAAACTACAGGCAGTTCTTTACATACCATGAATTTAGAACTTCTATTTGTCAAATGATATCTTCTCCAAAATGACTTCATACACTACAGTCTTGATTTAACATGGAGCTATCAGTATTTTAAATAACTTATTACTGACCAATGATAAATTAGCTGCCACAACGAATCTCTACTTGCCAATAAATATTTGCCCAGTGGTCAGGCTTCTGGTTACAAGAACTACTGTTTGTATAACACTGGTGCATTTACAAAGTACGTTTTTCATATATGACAGTGTTTCATTTAAATCTCACAGCTATCTGATAAAGTATTATCTCCACTGTCCTTTGACAGAGGGGAAGTAATATTTGACAAAGTCCTATGATTGGTACAGGAAAGAGACAAAACAGAACCCCAGTCCTCTGACTCACGTTGTCATGAACTTTTCCTGAGAGAAACCTCAAAAGACAACTTGAAATGCAGAAATTAAACCACCACAGTGGTTTTCAGAGTTTTAGTTATTTGCCTCAAGTGAATATTTTAATATTCAAGCACATTTTTCTAACAGGTCGCAGCTGATACCTTGAGTGTTATTGAAAAGGCAGAAGACCAAAAGCAAATATAAGAGTAATAAAAGCAGTGTTCTGTTGGCAAATTTTGTTCTCCCATAGGATACTGTGGTATTGCCATGTATTCGTTTGCTAGGGCTGCCATGACAAAATATCACAGACCAGGTGATTTAAACAACAGAAATTAATTTTCTCACAGTTCTGGAGGCTAGAAGTCTGAGATCAAGGTGTCAGCATGGTTAGTTTCCTCTGAGGTCACTCTCCTCAGCTTGTAAATGGCTGCCTTCTCCCGGCATCTTCACCTCATCTCCCCTCTGTTGATGTCTGTGTCCAAATTTCCTTCTTATAAGGACACTAGTCATATTGGACTAAGCCATCCTAATGACCTTATTTTAACTTAGCTATCTCTTTAAAGATTCTATTTCTAAATGTAGTCACATTCTGAGATACCAGGGGATAGGACTTCAGCAATTAATTGATAATAAACATATTGCTATAATTGTATTAGAAAATGTTTTTAAATGACTAACAAGAGTTAGTACATAAAATATATACTAAACAAGAAAGAAAAGAAATGTATGAGTTTATGATTGAGTTGGGGGGGTAGATTTAATGTGATAGTCACCAATGAAATTAATAGTTTTAAATATAGTGGCTACCTTCTGTTTGTTCCTATAGTTCTTTAAAAAAAAAATTAGTTTCTAAAATAGTCTCCTTTTCTGGGGCCTCCCTGGTGGTGCAGTGGTTGAGAGTCCGCCTGCCGACGCAGGGGACACGGGTTCATGCCCTGGTCCGGGAGGATCCCGCACGCCGCGGAGCGGCTGGGCCCGTGAGCCGTGGCCGCTGAGCCTGCGCGTTTGGAGCCTGTGCTCCGCAACGGGAGAGGCCACAACAGTGAGAGGCCCACGTACCGCAAAAAAATAAATAAAATAAAATAAAATAAAATAGTCTCCTTTTCCACTGCAAACCTGAATTGCCTCCTAGTCACTGTTTCACATACCATATTAAAAATTTATATCTGTTTCTTAACAAAATTTTAAAAACAATTTTTTTTTTTTTTTTTAGGTATGCGGGCCTCTCACTGCTGTGGCCTCTCCCGTTGCGGAATACAGGCTCCGGACGCGCAGGCTCAGCGGCCATGGCTCACGGGTCCAGCCGCTCCGCGGCATGTGGGATCTTCCCGGACCGGGGCACGAACCCGTGTCCCCTGCATCGGCAGGCAGACTCCCAACCACTGCGCCACCAGGGAAGCCCTGAATTTTAAGAAAATTTTAATGATACATATTCAAAATAAAAATTAAATATTATATCTGTCAAGACTATCAATCAAAAAATAAATACGTCATTAAAAATTTTAGCAGTCATAGAATACTCAAGTTAGAAGTGACCATAGGAATTTTTCCATATAATTCCTTGATTACAAATATATATATATATAATATTTTCAGTTTTGTTCTGATTCCAGGTTATACCTGCCATTGTGTTGGCTTTTTCAACTACTGCTGTCAAACATGGATCAATGTCTTTAGAAACAGGTTAACAATTATGTTTTTCTTTTATTCAAAGTGGTGGCTCGGAATGCATATCCTCTAAGACCCAGTGTGAGCTATTTCTCCCCAAATAGCTAATTTCACACTACTCACATACATATGTAACTCAGTTAACATGGAATGATGGTAATAAAACGTTTTCTATTTGAAATGCATTGCATAATTCTTAACTCCTATTATAAACAGATGCCATCTAAAGAACAATTGCCACTTTTGATGTTCATTTACAGTCCTCCACCTTCACATGACAAAATGGTTGTTAACATTAGTTTATTTAGCCATAAATTTTTTCAACTACAGGTAACACCATCACAAGGAAAGAATGGCATTACATAAAAGGGTAAAAAGGAAAAAAAAGCAGAAGCATGACATAGCCAACTAATAACTAATTTACTAGGCTTGAGTTGACACATTATCAAAGAAAATTGTCACTGGGTTTATGATCCTTGTTAATTTTTAGCCAGCAAGGTAAATTTGTTTTTACTCTTTGGCATGACTTTGTGCTTGCTTATTTGCGTACTCACTTGCTTTCTCTATTTTTCTTTCCTTATTTCTTTTCTATTAAAAAAAAATCAGAGTATATTCTCTTCCCATTATACTTACCCCCCAACTTCTACAAATCTAAATCTTTATTATTCTAACTCAATATATTTTCCACTCCAGTAATCACCAGGAGGAATGCACTTCTGTTGTATTTAACTACACAAGTATATACAGAAAACCAGAAATAAAATTGAACTCTTAATACATCTAGTAGCAAAATGTAATCAATGTCCTTCAATTACGAAGAGCAAAAGGATTGCTCAGCTGTAGGGTGAGGTCCTTGTAAGGTGGATTTACGGTGATAGTTGATCAGAATAGAACCCTTAGAGAAGCAAGGGCAGAGATAAAGGAATAAATAACCTTACCTACCAACCTACTCAATGAACTTGAATAAATCAACAAGTTTAAAAAAAAAATCAACAAGTTTTCTTTGTTCTTTCCCCCTGACAATTATTATTTTTTCTGCCTGTTGACTTAGACTACTGAATTGGAGTAGTGCTTGAATAATTTACCTCCACTAATTGAAACTTTATACGGTACAAACGTACGCTTCACTTTGTACTCTGTACAATGTTGTGGTACTCCAATTACAGTTTGGAACAACTGCAGGATTTTAGGGTATTGGTTAAACTCCTTAAATAGACAAACTGAGATCAATTACTTGAAGAAGCATTATTTGCATATAAATAAATACTGTGCTCACCATTGCTAATCTTGTCCTGGTCTTTACTGAAGGTCTGCCAGGTTTCTTGTTGTCAGGGGCCCTTGTTACAAGAGTGTGAGTCACTCTGCATTTAGAAGACATAACACGGCCTTTCATTAAAATTCCTCTATAATCCCAATATGTAACCCTCAAGTAGCTAAATTAGTAATTGTCTGCAAAGTAAATTAACAAGGCTGGGCTACTGAACTGTTTTTAAGTAATCCAATGATGTTACGTGACCATGGGTTTAAAAGCATTTTTTGTTTTCAAACACCAAATTCTATTTTCACTGTTGTTTTAATGAACTACACAGAGTCCTTCTCCATTTAATTGTCCCATGCTTGTTTCTGTCTTCAATATTTTCCCACTTTATAATATTGTTGAATCAGTTATTTTTCACTTCCCCGAGGCATTCAATACATTTATTCATCTTTCAATAATATTTGTAATGGGAAAACTTTGATTTTTTGTGTGAAGGCAAAAAAATTCAAAATCTTCAAATATAATTTACAAATTTTGATTGGTGTCTTGGAAGCCTATAAAATCGCATTACTGTGCAGCTAGCTAGAAAAGAATTGGAAAAGGAGCCCAGCAACACGAAACTGTTTCGTGGAGATAAAGGCAGAGTATACTAGAACCCAAATCACAAGAACAGACTGGTTGGTTATTACAATGGGATAATCCAAGATCTTGCTTCCTGCTTCAGTAAGTTTGGGTGCCAATGTCCAACAGCTGTTCTCTTTTACCCAGAAGTAGGTGCCTTTAGCTATGGGTTGAATGACTGCCACATGCACAATTCCTAATTCCTTAGGCAGGGAACAAAAGAGAATCAACAGATACAAAATAATCAAATGATCACCCAGTGTATGGCCTTTATAATATATGGTTTTCATCAAAGACAGTACACAATAAAAGCATCATCTTACACTATTTATCATGGTAGCCAGTGGTTTTCGATTTGAATTCCCAGAAGTGGCCAGATCTGTTCTATTTTCAAGTTATAGTCTAACTTCCGTTGTCTAAGATTTCGTTATAAAAAGAGGCCCCCTCATTTTATTATTCCCATAATCAAATTTTTAACCTTAGAAAACTTCCCACAAGGATAGCAGTAGAAGTTCCATATGGGGATAGAATGTTCTGCGTCATACTACAAGATCTGACCAATTGCTTCATTAATTAGTAAAGGGGAAAAAAAAACTATACTGAATTCCACAAAATATAATGTAAGCCGGAAGAGAATTGTTAGTTCTAAATTTTTCAGTTCTTAAGGGATAAAAAAGACATTCTTTATTCTAGTTTGCTTAGTCAGAAAAGTTATGCAGCTTTATCATGGCCCTTATAAAGATTGCCACACAAGACCTATTCCAGTACCTTTTTACACAGTGATTTCAGCCAAAGGCACCACCACCCTATTCTCCAGTCCCTTATCCAGTGTGAATCACAACTAAGCACTTTAAATGACTAAAAATTGTTCATAATGGTCTTCTGAATTTCACACGGTTGAGATCTAGAAACCACTAGAAAGATTTTAACTGAAACTTCGTCTCCTAGAAAAAGTAATCGGTGTCATTAATGAGCAAAAAAGAAAGGAGAGAGTACTTCTTGCTCCTGATGATTTTCTTACAATTGATCTGGAAAGATTGTGTGTGTGTGTGTGTGTGTTTCACTGGAAGGACAGTGGCCCACAAAAGGCACATTAAACTACCCTGAATCCTTCTTGGAATAAGGCAAGCATCTTAAGGATCTTTCAGTTGAAAGTAATAGAAATCCACTCAAACCAGCTCAAGTGAAAGAGGAATTTAAAAGAGATTCAAAGTTATCTTGGAGTAGCCAAATACAGAAAACACATTTAGGTTTCGATAGAAAATGAAAAATCCGTAAGGCAGTTTTTCTACCTTTCAGACACCTTCTCTACTTCGCTTTTAGATCATCTTCTGCAATGCAGTTATTTTTTGTTTCTCCATAACAGCAGCTTTCAGGTAAGTTTACTTTCCTGTTTCCAACTCTCTTTAACTTACAGGCAGAATGTCCATTGCTGTCTAATTCAGTCTCTGGGGCTCCAAGTTTAAATTACTAAGAGAGTGAATCTGATTTGCTCAGTTGGGTCACATTACACATTGGCCCAATCAAGTGTGGCCAGGGGTTGGGACTTGCTCAAGCAAGTAATCTTTCATAGGCAATAGGTATCAGTAATAATACTTGCTGAGTTTGAAAATTAACTTCTATAGATTATATAAATGCCCTGTTTACTGAAGATACTAGATAAATGGTGATCGTAATAATATTAATATGAAAGTATCTTTCCTAATATGGCAAACATAACATTTAACTCACAACATTTTTAATTAGCTAAATATAGAAGAACATATTTGAAACTCAGGCATGAATTTAGTAATTATATTTTGATATTCAATATCTCACAATGAAAACAAATGTTCATATTGGAAAAATTCTTTTATAAACTACCATCAGTGAGTGTCTTTTTATTAAATTTCAATTAGTAGTTGTATGCAAATCACGAATTTGGGTATGTTTTTTAAAACTCCTTGTAAAGACAGCATAAAGAAAACATCAGTTCAGTGGCTTAAAACAAATCATCAGAATGTTACAACAGTCATTGTAATAATAATACCTTTCATTTACAACCGCTGTGCTGAGCGCTTTCTGTACAGATTCTCATATACCAATAACAATTCTTACACTTAGGTGTGCATTTTTTTTTTTTTTCTTTTGCAGTACACGGGCCTCTCACTGTCGTGGCCTCTCCCGTTGCGGAGCACAGGCTCCGGACGCGCAGGCTCAGCGGCCACGGCTCACAGGCCCAGCCGCTCCGCGGCGTGTGGGATCTTCCCGGACCGGGGCACGAACCCGTGTCCCCTGCATCGGCAGGCGGACTCCCAACCACTGCGCCACCAGGAAAACCCCACTTAGGTGTATTTTTTAAACCATATTACAAATGAGGAATCCGAGGTTCAGGAATACTGTATTTTGTCCAAGTTACCCAAAGCAAGTCTGCAGTGATAGCAAGATTTTCTAATAAAAATCAGGCAACTCTTCAACTAATTCAAAAGCCTCTTTGCAAAAATTTGAAGAATCTGACATTTTCTTAAGGCAATGTTTTAACATCTGCTAAAAAATTACCATTATAAATATAGAAATCCATAATAACTGCAAATATGAATGGTACCCCTAGAACTGTACAACGCAAAACTTGCACAACTATATATGACAGCCTGTTAATCACAATAGTAAGGATATTACTAATCAATTCTCCTTTCTACATCGAGTACCATTCATTAATGCTCTAGCCCTCCCCACCTTTCCCATTTACCCCACCCCATTACCTAGGTAAATGATTAAACTCTGAAGTGTTTTAGCCCATTTGTTCCATTGATGGTTCAGTGATAAAAGACTTTAAAAGGAGTGTTAAACCAAAGTTCCAATAAATCCCTATATATAATTCAATCAATAAAACATTATGTGGTCCAAGAAATGCACATGGTTTATGACCCACTGTCCCTCTGTGACCTCCTTTACTTAAAAAAATCTTAGTTCTACACTGAACAAGGGAAATCTCTTAACAAACATCAACAGAGCTTCCATTTTGTTGTTAGCTAGTTTGATGAAGTGAAATGTGACATCACTCAGCAAACCTGTTTAGAAGACGTAACTAGTGATACTTGCACTAATTATGCTTATGCCCCTTGGCTTTTTCCAGAATGATGGCTTTGCCACCTAATCTGACATTAGGCCAGCAATGCTCAAGAAGAATGGAGGAGAGAAGAGTGACGGATCAAAATGTCCAGGGAAGCACGCGTACTTAGGAAAAGTGTATTTATTGTAAGACAATATTGTAGTTGGGGGAAAAGGAAGGCAACTCTTGTTTTTTTAGTACAAACCACAGAAAGTAAAACCTTATGAAACCCTGGTTGATGGGGATGGAGGATGAGGGAGGGCTAAAAAAGAAGGGAGATATGCTGAATATGTGACAACTTGAAGAACACTTGCCCAGACATTTCATCCTGAATTCATGGCACCATTTCACTGAACACCATCTTATTTAACAATATCCTTTTCACTCAAGACATGGGAGGAGAAGTAGAACCAACCAGGCTACTTGACCTTGGCTTTGAACTTAAAAGAGCCAAAAGTTTTAGCTTTTGTGTAGCAGCAAATTTGTGCAGGGAAACAATACAAGGCCTAGAATAGTGGCCTTGAAATATACCTTTTGTAGACTTTTTTCCAAAAGCCATATTCATATTTCTAAAAGCCACACAGTTACCAATTTTGGATATTGTTCCTATGTTAGTGAGGAACATGGGAACGTAGCTGATGCTACAATAACTCTATTGACATTCGCATTACAACCACTCCTTCTCCTATGGTAGCCTGTGATCCTCAGAAGCACAGTCTTTTGGAACTCTTTTAATATATGTGTATGTATATGTGCATGTGTATGTATATGTACATCTTCCAAAAATTTTTTTTCCATGATTTTACTTAAATAGTAAGTGCTAACTAGATGAAGATCCTTAGGGGCATAAAATATCACTCTAACACACAAAACTGTAATCAACAGTTTTAACTCAATCTGAGGGTGCCAGGATAGACTCAAAGAAGGGGGACTTTAAACAGGCCTCTGTGAGTCTACAGGAAAATGACCTGCATGGAAGTGGGATGTAGCAGTGGCTGGCTAAGGACAAAGAACTTCCATTTTCCTGTTGACAATTTCCACCTGCCAGCTCCCATCATATTTATGAGGCATAAAATAAAGATACTTGGGGTTTAAAAAAATAAAATAAAATCAGAGGCAAACTCACCTGGAGAAAACCCCATGAATGTACCTAAGTAGATCACAACTGTTTTTTTCCATAGCCTGCTAGCGTCTCATTACTACTGCTTAGTGGTAAGGATAATTCAGGGGAAAGTAGAAGAGTCATCATACAGAGAAATAACTACTGTATGGATTGAAGAGTTCTACTGCTCTTTGCTACTTCAAGGATCCAGAATAAAATCCCACTATATATATATGTTTCTTTTGTAATCACTTTTTAAAATACTGAACAAGGTGATTAAAGATAGTTTACGGTAAGAAGAGCCACCGCAAACAAATATGAAAATAAAAACAGCAGCTCCTCAGAGAACACACTTCACAATAGAAGTCTCCTACAACGTCGAGTAGGAACCAGAAATATTTTAGAAACCAGCTAAGTGGATAACTATTTCATCACGAATATCTTTTACCCAAAGAGTGAATGATTTGCTAAAACTTCCTATGCTATTTTGTTCAGTTCTCTTGCCAAATTTTGGATTAAGGCACGAATATTTCAATTTGGCTGTAAAAACAAAGATTACATTTTACAATAAAATTATATTTCCTTGAATGATAAAATTCACGTTTCTTCCTAATGCTCTGGTAATGAAGAGCATTAAGAAGAAAACTAACCAAGTTTTAATAACTAGCCAAGTTTTATATAACTTTTATATAACTTTTTCCTTACATTGCTTTCTAGCTAACCTTAAGATGGTTACTTTTCAACCATAGATTCTCATTAATTTTATTTCCATAGAGGCATGTTGGCAACTTTTCAAAATTTTATTAGCAGCCAGTCTTGGTAGGGCACCAGGTTCTTTCCCTACTGTTCACATTTGCATACGTTTATTTAGATCTGAGCTTCTAGAGGAAGTGTGGAACGATGAGGTAAAGATCCCCTCCTCAGGGAAACCTTCAAGATGGCAGAGGAGTAAGACGGGGAAATCACCTCCCTCACCACAAATACATCAGAAATACATCTACAAGTGAAACAACTCCCACAGAACACCTACTGAACGTTGGCAGAAGACCTCAGGCTTCCCAAAAGGAACAGACACCCCCAGGCAACCTACACACACAGGCAGGGATAAATCCAAAGCTGAACCCCAGGAGCTGGGCCAACAAAGAAGAGAAAGGGAAATCTCTCCCAGAAGCCTCAGGAGCAGCGGAGTAAATCTCCACAGTCAACTTGATGTACCTGCATCTGCGGAACACCTGAATAGACAACAAATCATCCCAATATTCAGGTAGTGAACTTTGGGAGCAACTGTAGACGTGGGGTTTGCTTTCTGCATCTAATTGGTTTCTGGTTTTATGTTTATCTTAATTTAGCATTTAGAGCTTATTATCATTGGTAGATTATTAATTTGGTTGCTCTCTCCCCCGTTTTTTTTAATATATATATTTTTTCCATTTTTTCTTTTTGTGAATGTGTATATGTATGCTTCTTTGTGTGATTTTGTCTGTAGAGCTTTGCTTTTACCATTTCTCCTAGGGTTCTGTCTGTCCAATTTTTTTTTAACTACTAAAAAAAAATTTTTAAATAATTTTGCTAATTTTAATAACTTTTATTTTATTTTTTCTTTCATTTTTTGCTCCCTTTTCTTCTGAGTTGGTGGCTGACAGGGTCTTGGTGCTCCGGCTGGGTGTCAAGCCTGTGCCTCTGACGTGGGATAGCCGAGTTCAGGACATTGGTCCACCAAAGATCTCCCGGCTCTACATAATATCAAATGGCGAAAGCTCTCACAGATCTCCACCTCAACGTTAAGACCCACCTCCACCAAACGGCCAGCAAGCTCCAGTGCTGTGTGCCCCAAGCCAAAAATCTAGCAAGACAGGAACACAACCCCACCCATTAGCAGAGAGGGTGCCTAAAATCATAATAAGGTCACAGACACCCCAAAACACACCACTGGAAATGGTCCTGCACACCACAAAGACAAGATCCAGCCTCATCCACCAGAACACAGGCACCAGTGCCCTCCACCAGGAAGCCTACACAACCCACTGAACCAACCTGAGCCACTGGGGGCAGACACCAAAAGCAGTGGGAACTACGAACCTGCAGCCTGCCAAAAGGAGACCCCAAACACAGTAAGATAAGCAAAATGAGAAGACAGAGAAACACACAGCACATGAAGGAGCAAGGTAAAAACCCAACACACCAAACAAATGAAGAGGAAATAGGCAGTCTACCTGAAAAAGAATTCAGAGTAATCATAGTAAAGATGATACAAAATCTTGGAAATAGAATGGAGAAAATACAAGAAACGTTTAACAAGGACCTAGAAGAACTAAAGAGCAAACAAACAATGATTAACAGCACAAGAAATGAAATTAAATATTTTCTAGAAGGAATCAACAGCAGAATAACTGAGGCAGAAGAATGGAGAAGTGCCCTGGAAGATAAAATAGTGGAAATAACTACCACAGAGCAGAATAAAGAAAAAAGAATGAAAAGAATTGAGGACAGTCTCAGAGACCTCTGGGACAACATTATATGCACCAACATTCGAAGAATAGGGGTCCCAGAAGAAGAAGAGCGAAAGAAAGGGACTGAGAAAATATTTGAAGAGATTATAGTTGAAAACTTCCCTAATATGGGAAAGGAAATAGTCAATCAAGTCCAGGAAGGGCAGAGAGTCCCATATAAGATAAATCCAAGGAGAAACATGCCAAGACACATATTAATATAAATATCAAAAATTAAATACAAAGAAAATACATTAAAAGCAGCAAGGGAAAAATAAAAAAGAACATACAAGGGAATCTCCAAAAGGTTAACAGCTGATCTTTCAGCAGAAATTCTGAAAGCCAGAAGGGAGTAGCAGGACATATTTAAAGTGATGAAAGGGAAAAACCTACAACAAAGGTGACACTACCCAGCAAGGATCTCATTCAGATTTGATAGAGAAATTTAAATCTTTACAGACAAGGAAAAGCTAACAGAATTCAGCACCACCAAACCAGCCTTACAACAAATGCTAAAGGAACTCCTCCAGGAAGGAAACACAACAGAAGGAAAAGACCTCCAGTAACAACCCCAAAACAATTAAGAAAATGGTAATAGGAACATACATATTGATAATTATCTTACATGTAAATGGATTAAATGCTCCAATCAAAAGACACAGACTGGCTGAATGGATACAAAAACAAGACCCGTATATATGCTGTGTACAGGAGAACCACTTCAGACCTATGGACACATAGAGACTGAAAGTGAGGGGGTGGAAAAAGATATTCCATGCAAATGGAAATCAAAAGAAAGCCAGAGTAGCAATTCTCATATCAGAAAAAATAGACTTTAAAATAAAGATTATAAAAAGAGATAAAGAAGGACACTACATAATGATCAAGGAATCAATCCAAGAAGAAGATATAACAACCGTAAACATTTATGCACCCAACACAGGAGCACCTCAATACATAAGGCAAACGCTAACAGCCATAAAAGGGAATTCAACAGTAACACAATCATAGTAGGGGACTTTAACACCCCACTTTCAACAATGGACAGATCATCCAAAATGAAAATAAATAAGGAAACACAAGCTTTAAATGATACATTAAACAAGATGGACTTAACTGATATTTATAGTACATTCCTTCCAAAAACAACAGAATACACATTCTTCTGAAGTGCTCATGGAACATTCTCCAGGATAGATCATATCTTGGGTCACAAATCAAGCCTTGGTAAATTTAAGAAAATTGAAATCGTATCAAGTATCTCTTCCGACCACAACACTATGAGACTACATATTAATTACAGGAAAAAACCTGTAAAACATACAAACACATGGAGGCTAAAAGATACACTACAAAATAACCAAGACATCACTGAAGTAATCCAAGAGGAAATCAAAAAATACCTAGAAACAAATAACAATGAAAACACGACGACACAAAACCTATGGGACGCAGCAAAAGCAGTTCTAAGCAGGAAGTTTACAGCAATACAATCCTACCTCAGGAAACAACAAATATGCCAAATAAACAACATAAACTTACACCTAAAGCAATTAGAGAAAGAAGAATAAAAAACGCCCCGAAGTTAGCAGAAGGAAAGATACCAAAAACATCAGATCAGAAATAAATGAAAAAGAAATGAAGGAAACAATAGCAAAGATCAATAAAACTAAAAGCGGGTTCTTTGAGAAGATAAACAAAATTGATAAACCATTAACCAGACTCATCAAGAAAAAAAGGGAGAAGACTCAAATCAATAGAATTAGAAATGAAAAAGGAGAAGTAACAACTGACACTGCAGAAATACAAAGGAAAATGAGAGGTTACTACAAGCAACTCTATCCCAATATAATGGACAAACTGGAATAAATGCACAAATTCTTAGAAAAGCACAACCTCCTGAGACTGAACCAGGAAGAAATAGAAAATATAAACAGACCGATCACAAGCATTGAAATTGAGACTGTGATTAAACATCTTCCAACAAACCAAAGCCCAGGACCAGATGGCTTCACAGGTGAATTCTATCAAACATTTAGAGAAGAGCTAACACCTATCCTTCTCAAACTCTTCCAAAATATAGCAGAGGGAGGAACACTCCCAAACTCATTCTATGAGGCCAACATCACCCTGATACCAAAACCAGACAAAGATGTCACAAAAAACAAAACTACAGGCCAATATCACTAATGAACATAGATGCAAAAATCCTCAACAAAATACTTGCAAACAGAATCCAACAGCACATTAAAAGTCTCATACACCACGATCAAGGGGGGGTTTATCCCAGGAATGCAAGTGTTCTTCAATATATGCAAATCAATCAGTGTGATAAACCATATTAACAAATTGAAGGAGAAAAACCATATGATCATCTCAATAGATGCAGAGAAAGCTTTCGACAAAATTCAACACCCATTTATGATAAAAACCCTGCAGAAAGTAGGCATAGAGGGAACTTTCCTCAACATAATAAAGGCCATATATGACAAGCCCACAGCCAACATCATCCTCAATGGTGAAAAACTGAAAGCATTTCCACTAAGATCAGGAACAAGACAAGATTGTCCACTCTCACCACTATTATTCAACATAGTTTTGGAAGTTTCAGCCACAGCAGTCAGAGAAAAAAAAAATAAATTAAAGGAATCCAAATAGGAAAAGAAGAAGTAAAGCTGTCACTGTTTGCAGACGACATGATACTATACATAGGGAATCCTAAAGACGCTACCAGAAAACTACTAGAGCTAATCAATGAATTTGGTAAAGTAGCAGGATGCAAAATTAATCACAGAGATCTCTTGCATTCATATACACTAATGATGAAAAATCTGAAAGAGAAATTAAGGAAACACTCCCATTTACCATCACAACAAAAAGAATAAAATACCTAGGAATAAACCTACCCAAGGAGACAAATAACCTGTCTGCAGAAAACTATAAGACACTGATGAAAGAAATTAAAGATGATACAAATAGATGGAGAGATATACCATGTTCTTGGATTGGAAGAATCAACATTGTGAAAATGACTCTACTACCCAAAGCAATCTACAGATTCAATGCAATCCCTATCAAACTACCACTGGCATTTTTCACAGAACTAGAACAAAAAATTTCGCAATTTGTATGGAAACACAAAAGACCCCGAATAGCCAAAGCAATCTTGAGAACGAAAAAAGGAGCTGGAGGAATCAGGCTCCCTGACTTCAGACTATACTACAAAGCAACAGTAATCAAGACAGTATGGTACTGGCACAAAAACAGAAAGATAGATCAATGGAACAGGATAGAAAGCCCAGAGATAAACCCACGCACATATGGACACCTTATCTTTGATAAAGGAGGCAGGAATGTACAGTGGAGAAAGGACAGCCTCTTCAATAAATGGTGCTGGGAAAACTGGACAGGTACATGTAAAAGTATGAGATTAGATCACTCCCTAACACCATACACAAAAATAAGCTCAAAATGGATTAAAGACCTAAATGTAAGGCCAGAAACTATCAAACTCTTAGAAGAAAACATAGGAAGAACACTCTATGACATAAATCACAGCAAGATCCTTTCTGACCCACCTCCTAGAGTAATGGAAATAAAAACAAAAATAAACAAATGGGACCTAATGAAACTTCAAAGCTTTTGCACAGCAAAGGAAACCATAACCAAGACCAAAAGACAACCCTCAGAATGGGAGAAAACATTTGCAAATGAAGCAACTGACAAAGGATTAATCTCCAAAATTTACAAGCATCTCATGCAGCTCAATATCAAAAAAACAAACAACCCAATCCAAAAATGGGCAGACGATATAAATAGACATTTCTCCAAAGAAGATATACAGATTGCCAAGAAACACACGAAAGGATGCTCAACATCACTAATCATTAGAGAAACGCAAATCAAAACTACAATGAGGTATCACCGCACGCCAGTCAGAATGGCCATCATCAAAAAATCTAGAAACAATGAATGCTGGAGAGGGTGTGGAGAAAAGGGAACCCTCTTGCACTGTTTTGGGAATGTAAATTGATACAGCCATTATGGAGAACAGTATGGAGGTTCCTTAAAAAACTAAAAATAGAACTACCATATGACCCAGCAATCCCACTGCTGGGCATATACTCTAGAAAACCATAATTCAAAAAGAGTCATGTTACCACAATGCTTCATTGCAGCACTATTTACAATAGACAGGACATGGAAGCAACCTAAGTGTCCATTGACAGATGAATGGATAAAGAAGATGTGGCACACATATACAATGGAATATTACTCAGCCATAAAAAGAAATGAAATTGAGGTATTTGTAGTGAGGTGGATGGACATAGAGTCTGTCACACAGAGTGAAGTAAGTCAGAAATAGAATATATTTGTCCTTGTATATATGGCAAGGACATATATACACTACCAAATGTAAAATAGATAGCTAGTGGGAAGCAGCCGCATAGCACAGGGAGATCAGCTTGGTGCTTTGTGACCACCTAGAGGGGTGGGATAGAGAGGGTGGGAGGGAGATGCAAGAAGGGAGGAGATATGGGGATATATGTGTATATATAGCTGATTCACTCTGTTAAAAAGCAGAAACTAACACACCATTGTAAAGCAATTATACTTCAATGAAGATATTAAAATAAAAAAGATCTAAGTCTTCTCCCCATTGATTAAAAAAAAAAAAGTCTTGCTTTCTATTCTGCAATTTTGTTATCTTTAACTCACAGTTAATGCCTGGGGAGATGTTGGTTTGTTTTGTTTTGGATCTAAATCTGCAAGCCCTCTGCCATAGACTGAATGTACATGTCCCCCCAAAATTCATATGCTGAAACCTAATCCCTAATGTGAAGGTATCTCAAGATGGGGTCTTTGGGAGGTGATTACATCATGAGGGTGGGGACCTCATGAATGGGATTAGTGCCCTGATTAAGAAGAGATCTCCGAGAGCTCCCTCACCCATTCTGCTATGCGAGGACACTGCAGAAAGATGGCCATTTATGAATCAGAAGTGGGCTCTCACCAGGCATCACATGTGCAAACTCCTTGATCTTGGACTTCCCAGCCTCCTAAAGTGTGAGAAATAAACTGCTGCTGTTTATAAGCCAAATAAAAAAAGATCCCCTCCTCAACAATTTCTCTATCACATTGTTTTGTTAAAAAGATTCTCGGTCTATATACACACACACACACACACACACACACACACACACACACACACACACACACACATATATATATAATACACACACACAGAAAAGCTATTTGAAAATTTCTTATAAAGTTAAACATACACTTAGTATGCAATCTACCAATTTCATTTAAGAAAAATGGAAATGTGTCCATGCAAAGACCTGTATATGAATGTTCACAGCAGCTTTATTCAGCTATAAACTGGAAGCAACCCAAAAGTCCATCAACAGAACATGTCCATGCAATAAAATGGTATTCAACAAAAACAAAAAAAAGAAACAAACTACTAATATATGCAACATAGATAAATCTCTAAAGCATTATGTTTAGTGGGAAAAAAAAACAGGCATAAAAGACTACAGTTGACATGATTCCATTTATATAACAATCTAAAAAAGGCAAAACCATAATGCCAGAAAGCAGATCATTGGTGTTGAGAGAGGAGACTGACTGCCAATACTCTTCAAGGATGTTTTTGGGGTGAGTAAATGTTTTATACCTTATTTTCGTGGTAGTTACATGGCTGCATATATGCGTCAAAACCCATTGAACTATATCCTTAAAATGAGTGAATTTTATTACATGTGATAGCTTAATAAAGCTGATTAAAAGGAAGAAAAATACAAATATTACAATTTAGATCAGTGGCCCTTAAAATATTTTGTATCATGATATTTAATGAAAGCTATTCACCTGATTTGACAAAATTAATAGAAAGACCATGAAGAAGTTTTGTAGACTCACTAAAGGCATCCCTATTTAGTCTACAGCCTAAAACACTTTTCCTTGGAGGATTAAGTTAAGACAGCTTGATGAAATACTCAGATTGCTTACCTCAACATTTAACCCAAAATCAACTGGATAGAGGAAAACGCAAGTTGAGGCATTCAAGGTAATTGTCCTACTTAGCCTGAGGAGAGACATTTCAGAAAAGAATTTGAGAATGTTGAAAACAGATATCACCCACTTACAATTTTTCCAAAACCCGCAAGTTTGACAACCACCTCCATTCCATTGAAAATAACCTCATGCACCATCTTTGACACAAACAACCAAAGTTTGCAAATGCCTTTGATCCCAGTGAGATATAGTGAAATAGAATCTCCACTGATGAAAGCTAATAGTTTGCATTCAGTTCATATGGAGTACTAATGGCCAACATTTCCTCTTCTCTTGTACCAAAAGATTGAGGCCCTGTCCTTCAGATTTCCAAAAGATCACAAGTTTTATTATAATCATCTCATAAGGAGTAGCTTTTCATTAAAAAACTTCAAAAATTCTCACTTAATTTTTAATTAGCTATCAATTTTCTTTGCATCATTCTGTAAACAAATGTTATCACAAAGAAAATGGGCCAATTTTAATTGTCCTATCAACTGTCCTTCTTCCTTTGTCATCAAATTTCGGAAACAAAATAGTCCTACATGATTAAATTAGTCTTGATTTCCCTGATCGCTACAGGGGAGACTGATTTCTCTTAATCTCATGTCTATGAATATGGCATTACCATAAAGAATTTTTTAAAGCCAATTGTTTTCCAAATCAATATTGATATTTTGGTAGCAAGTTAAGCACTTACTTATTATAACTATGTGCCTAGTTCTTTTAGCCAGAGGATACAAATTTCGACAGAACATCATTTCTACCATGGTATGATAAAATATAAACTAATGAAAACTTTTTTGCTGTCCCATCCCACATGAGATTTTGTTGTTTGAAAAAGATCTTGCCATTTTTTCCTAATAAAAAAAAGAAAAATATTTAAGTTAACTTAGAAAATTCAGCAGCCCTTCTCTCTCCCTCAGGTTGTATTAATTTTGTAAAACTAAATCATAATTGTAGGATCTAGCCTTTCCTAAAATGCAGTCTCTACAACAGACAGTGGGACATGATGGAACCCATGTGACATAGAACTGAAGGCTCCTAACGAAGCTGCTTGAGGTGGCTTATGTAACCAGCTTAAAGCTGAGTAATGAAAATGTAATTTTCTAATAAATTCTTTTGAAGGTTCATTTATTCTTTCACTTATTCATTTTTGCTTATTCAGCAAGCATTTAAAGCAAGGGGTTTTGTTTTTGTTTTTGCATAACATTGCAAATAATTCTACTGGAGAAAAATCAAAGAAACAGAAAATCAGTGATATGGTCCATGCAAGATTAATGTTCCAGACCTGCAGCTGGAAGAAAGCAGAATAAGCTCAGGGATGACACAGAATTCTCTGACACGGTCATCCAGCATGGCAAGCAGATCAGATGTGAGCAGGAGGAAAGAGACGATGCTGGTAGAAAGAAGTTTTTATATGCTTTTTACAACTTGCACTAGGATAAAAGGTGAGTAAAATGCAGACCTTGTCCCAAGAAAATCTCAAAGTTTTATTGAAAGCCTAAAGCATTTGTTGTTTCTGCACAATTGATTCTTTCCAGTGCCCTCAATTATTCCATGGCAATTTGGTATCCACTATCCTTTTTAAAAATACACACATGAAAAATTGCCAAAAGTTGGAGACAACCAGGATGCCCTTCAGTAGGTGAATGGATAAATAAACTGTAGCACATCCGTAGAATGGAATATTATTTAGCACTAACAAGAAATGAGCTATCAAGCCATGAAAAGACATAGAGGGATATTAAATGCATATTACTACGTGAAAGAAGCCAATCTGAAAGGCTACATGTTGTAGGATCGCAAACACACAACATTCTGGAAAAGGCAAAACTATGGAGACAGTAAAGAGATCAGCAGTTGCCAGGGGTTAGGCAGTAGGGAGGGGTGAAGAGGCAGAGCATAGAGCATTCTTTTTCCACGATAAATACAATTTTTTTAATTGTGAAATCTTGTAGGACATAATATGGACAGAGTGGTAATACATCAAACTTCTCGGTATTTATTTAATAGAAGGACCTCAGCACTATGGAATGATGAGACATCTGTAACTAAATTAGTTTAGTAGTTATCATGAAGCAAGCCAGACAAACCAAAACCATAAGACAGAGGTGTAAACTTGTCTTCAAAATACTGATACTACTATGCTGAAATGTTTCAAATGTTGTGACTATAGAGACAAAATAATGATGCAAAGTTGTAATAAATTCATGATTTTGAGAGCCTATAAAATTATTTTTCCTTTTCTTAAAATTGTTATTTTATACTGGAGTATAGTTAACAATGTTGTGTTAGTTTCAGGTGTACAGCAAAGAGATTCAGTTATACATATACACGTATCTATTCTTTTTCAAATTCTTTTCCCATTTAGGTTATTACAGAATATTGAGCAGAGTTCCCTGTGCTATACAATAGGTCCTTGTTGGTTATCTATTTTAAATATAGTGGTGTATACATGTCAATCCCAAACTCCCAATCTATCCCTCCCCCCAACCCTTCCCCCCTGGTAACCATTAGTCCATTCTCTAAGTCTGTGAGTCTGTTTCTGTTTTGTAATAAGTTCATTTGTACCATTTTTTTTTAGATTCTGCATATAAATGATATCATATGATTTTTAAGGCAATTATTCTGTATCATATAATGATGTATGCATGTCCTTATGCATTTGTCAAAATCCATGGAATGTATACCTACAGTGAACCCTAATGTAAACTACAGACTTTGGGTGATAGGGATGGGTCAACATAGGTTCTTGGATCATAACAAATGCACCACTCCAAGGCAGGAAGGCAGGATGTTGATAGTGAGGGAGGTTATGTATGTGTTGGGGCAGGGGTGTGTGAGAACTCTGCTTGCTTAAGTTCTGCTTAATTTTGCTCTGAATTTAAAACTGCTGTAAAAAATAAAGTCTGTTAAAAAACAAACAAAATGCATGAAAAAATGTTGCTTTAACTGAAGTCTTACATTATTCCTTTTACTTATTAAACTATTCTTTCTGTTCATCTCCCACCGAATTTTTAATAATATACTTTAAGCTTAAAATTATTTTATTTATAACCCTATTGTATAAATGTGTGAAACTTAATATTTTATATTCTCTGGCCATAATGTTCTAAGTGTTAACAAAAAATCGTTCTGAATTGAGTTACTGTAGTTTTTAATAGTACACAATCAAAATCACAGGTATTACAAATTAGGTAATACTAAATCTAAAAATTATATTTTACTGGAAAGCTTCTCTTATCCAGATATGTGGTATTTTTTTAAAAAAAGAATAGTTTATGTATCTGTGAATTAAAAATTCTTATTGCTATAATCATATAGGATTCAGAATCTATTTTATTCCTATTTTTAATTTTTATAAATGTAAGCACTGAAAAACTTGTTCACACAGAAGTAGCTAGAAGGTCTGAGGATCTAATGTATAACATGGTGATCACAGTTGATATTATTGTACTGTATAATTGAAAAAAATAAGTAAATATGTGAGGTGAGTGAGGTGGTGGATGTGTTAATTAACTTGAATGATGGGACTTCTTCCACAATGAATAATATATCAAATCATCATCACGCTGTATATTTTAAATATATTACAATTTTTAAAAATTAGTTGGGAATAGAGAATTTTGTGAAAGCAACAAGTCTTTGAACACTGAGTTAGATGATGAAAAATGTATAGATGAAGACCTACCTCAGGAAACAAGAAAAATCTCAAGTAAACAATCAAAAGGAACTAGAAAAAGAAGGCAAGCAAAGCTCAAAGTTAGTAGAAGGAAGAAAATAACAAAAATTACAGTGGAAGTAAATCATATGGAAACTAAAAATGATACACACCACTATGTATAAAATAGATAAACAAGGATGTACTGTATAGCACAGAGAACTGTATTCAATATCTTGTAATACCCTATAATGGAAAAGAATCTGAGAAAAAATATATATATATATAAATAAATTTTTTAAAAAGATCAATGAAACTAAAAGTTGGTTCTTTGAAAAGATAAACAAAGTTCAAAAACCTTTAGCAAGACTCACTGAGAAAAAAAGAGACAGAGCCTAAATAAATAAAGTAAGAAATAGAAGAGGAGAAATTACAACTGATACCACAGAAATACAAAGGACCATAAGAGAATATTATGAACAGTAATGTGCCAATAAATTAGACAATCTAGAAGAAATGGATAATTTCCTAGAATCATATAATATTCCAAGACCAAATCATGAAGAAATAGAAAATTTAAATAGACCTATTACTAGTAATGAAATTGAATCAGTGAAGAAAAACTCCCAACAAACAAAAGTCCAGGTCCAGATGGCTTCACAGGAGAATTCTATCAAACATTTGAGGAAGAATTCATACATATCCTTCTCAAAATTATTCCCAGAAAATGAAGAGGAAGGAATTCCCTAAACTCATTTTACAAGGCCAGCATTACTCTGATACCAAAACCAGATAAAGACACAAGGAAAAAAAAAAAAAAAAGAAAATTACAGGCTAATATCCCTGATCAACACAGATGCAAAAATCTTTAACAAAATATTAGCAGACTGAATTCACAATACATTAAAAGGATCATACACCATAATCAAATGGGATTTATTCAGGATACAAAGACGATTTAACAGCCACAAATGAAACAACATGATACACCATATCAACAAAACAAAGAAAAATCATATGATCTTCTCAATAGATGCAAAAAAAAAATCACAAAATTCGATATTTATGACAAAAATTCTCAACAAAGTGGGTATGGAGGGAACATACCCAACATAACAAAAGACATATGTAACAAATGCACAGCTAACATATTCAATGGTAAAAAGCTGAAAGCTTTTTCTCTAAGATCAGAAACAAGACAAGGATGCTCACTCTGGCCATTTTTATTCATAATATTAGAACATAGTATTGAAAGTCCTAGCTAAAGCAATTAGGTAAGAAAAAGAAATAAAATAAATCCAAATTGGAAAGGAAGAAGTAAAACTCACTATTTGCAGATGACATGATACTATATATATATTATATATATATATACACACTATATATATAGGATACTATATATATATAGTATATATGTACTATATATACATATGATCCTATATATCCAAAAGGCTCCACCAAAAAACTATTAGAATAAATTAACTCAGTAATGTAGCAGGATACAAAATTAATATATAGAAATCTGTTCCATTCCTATACACTAATGAACTTTCAGAAATGAAGAAAACAATCCCATTTATAACTGCATCAAAAAGAATAAAATACATAGGAATAAATCTAACCAAGGAGGTGAAAGATCTGTGCTCTGAAAACTATGAGACACTGGTGAAAGAAACTGAAGATGACACAAATAAATGGAAAGTTATATCATGCTCATGGACTGGAAGAATTAAAACTGTTAAAGTGTCCATACTACCCAAAGCAATCTACAGATTCAGTGCAATTCTTATCAAAATACCAATGGCATTTTTCACAGAACTAGAACAAATAATTTTAAAATTTGTATGGAGATACAAAAGACCCCGAATAGCCAAAGCAATCTTAAGAAAAAGAAAAAAACTGGAGGTATCATGCTCTCAGACTTGCAACTGTACTACAGAGCTTTAGTATTCAAAACAGTATGGTACCGGCAGATTAATGGAACAGAATAGAGAACCCAGAAATAAACCTACACTCATATGGTCAATTAATCTACAACAAAGGAGGCAAGAATACACAGTGGAAGAGGGAGGAGATATGGGGAAGTATGGATATGTATAGCTGATTCACTTTGTTCTACAACAAAAACTAACACACCATTGTAAAGCAATTATATTCCAATAAAGATGTTAAAAGAAAAAAGAAAAAAAAGAATATATAGTGGGAGAAAGACAGCCTCTTCAATAAATGCTGTTGGGAAACTGGACAGCCACATGCAAAGGAATGAAACTGGACCACTTTCTTACATCACATACAAAAATAAACTCAAAATGGATTAAAGACTTAAATGTAAGATATGAAACCATAAAACTCCTAGAAGAAAACATAGGCAGTGATCTCCCTGACATTGGTCTTAGCAATATTTTTTTGGATATGTCTTCTCAGGCAAGGGAAACAAAAGCAAAAACAAACAAAGGGGATGACATTGACCTAAAAATCTTCGGTATAGAGAAGGAAATCAACAACAAAACAAAAAAGCATCCTGTTGAATGGCAGAAGTTATTTGCAAATAATATATTTGATACGGGATTGATATCCAAAATATATAAAAACTCAACACCAAAAAAAATGAACAACTCAGTTAAAACATGGTCAGAGGACCTAAACACACATATTTCCAAAGAAGAAATACAAACGGCCAATAGCCACATGAAAAGATGTACAAATTCACTAGTCATCAGGGAAAAGCAACTCGAAACCACAATGAGATACCACCTTACACCTGTGAGAATGGCTACTAACAAAAAGGTAAGAAACAATAAGTGTTGGTGAAGACGTGGAGAAAAGGGAAACCTCATACATTGTTGGTAAGAATGTAAACTGGTACAGCCACTATGGAAAACAGTGTGAAGATTCTTCAAAAAAGTAAAAATAGAGCTACCATATGATCCAGCAATTCCACTTCTGGATATTTATTCAAAGAAAATAAAAACACTAACTTGAAAAGATACATGTACCCCTACAGTCATTGCAGCATAGTTTACAATAGCCAAGATACGGAAGCAACATAACTGTATACAGATAAATGAATGAATAAAGATGACGTGGCATACACACACACACACACAAAAAAAAAAATATTACTCAGCTATAAAAAAGAATGAAAGCAACATGGGTGAATCTGGAGGGCATTATGCTAAGTGAAATAGGTCAGACAGAGAAAAACAAATACCTTATGATTTCACTTATATATGGAAAATAAAACGAATGAATAAAGCAAAACAGAAACAACTCATAGATACAACATAGAGAACAAACTGGTAGTTGCCAGACGGGAGGGGTATGGGGAAGGAACTAAATAGGTAAAGGGAATTAAGAGATAAAACCTCTAGCTATAAAATAAACAAGAGAGAATGAGAATAAACATGAGAATGTAATCTACAAAATAGGGAACAGAGTCAGTAATATTGTAACAAATTTGTACAGGGACAGATGGTAACTAGATCTTTGTGGTGATCATTTCATAATGTGAAAAAGATTAAATCACTATGCTGGACACTTGAAACTAAGTAATATTGTATGTTAATTATAAGTCAGTTAAAAATCACATAGCTCTGGGCTTCCCTGGGGGCGCAGTGGTTGAGAGTCCGCCTGCCAATGCAGGGGACACGGGTTCATGCCATGGTCCGGGAAGATCCCACACGCCGCGGAGTGGCTGGGCCTGTGAGCCATGGCCGCTGAGCCTGCATGTCCAGAGCCTGTGCTCCACAATGGGAGAGGCCACAACAGTGAGAGGCCTGCATACAGCCAAAAAAAAAAAAAAAATCATATAGCTCAATAAGTTAATTTGAGTAGGATCTCCATTTATTAATTATTAAAAAATTTTTTTTGGAAAACAAAGAATTGAAAACTGCCACATCTTGGAAAAGGATTTGTATGTTACCTGTCACCAGAGCCATTTACTTTCTCAAGATCAACCCCAATAAGTAGAACAGTCTTTTGTTCCTCAGTTGGATTTTACACCCTGGACCACACACTAATTCAGGATGTGTGATATTTATGCCTTTGTAAGGTAAGAGAAAGGAGATTGTGAATAGGGAGGAGGTGGGAAGAGAAAGCTTGTACTCTGTCACAGAAGAACTCAGGCTTTTTCATTAATTTTAGC
This sequence comes from Neophocaena asiaeorientalis asiaeorientalis, assembly GCF_003031525.2. Lineage (NCBI taxonomy): Eukaryota > Metazoa > Chordata > Mammalia > Artiodactyla > Phocoenidae > Neophocaena > Neophocaena asiaeorientalis. Next base: position 15,261,599 of record NW_020176571.1, on the reverse strand, counting down.
AAAGAGTACATACACTTGGCAGTTGAGAATCAGGATACCTGAAAACTCTCAGGACAGCATAACCTTGGAAAGCCTCTGAAGGCTTCCAGGGATGCAGGTCCTTGCATGGGAAGATCACTTTTACAGACATTGTGGTGCTTACAGAGGCTCACATAGTTAAAAGATAGGTATTACCAGGACAAACTAAATTATAAGATTCATTATTTTTGGAAATGAGATTCCATTTATAACAGTGCACTTTAAAAGTATATATATACTTTATATGATTCCATTCCTATTAAAAGATTTAGTATTTACCAACCTTCTTTAAAGAATTTTTATATTCATGTATTTTTTAGAGGTAATCATGCTTTGCAAAAAGTAAACTGATTTCTACCTTCAATTTTCAGAACTTACTAGACATTTTCGAAAGTACCAAAATCTAACGGATTCTAATATTAGTGAGATGGATTCTTCTAACTCTAATATTCTTAGAACTGGGAAGACAATAAAGGAAGACAAAACACACTAATCAAGAACATTTGGCGTATTTAAAGAAGCCTGGTGAATAGAACAAACAATCCGAACATCTGTATGGAACCACAAAAGTTCCTGAATAGCCAAAGCAATCTTGAGAAAGACCAAAGCTGGTGGCATCACACTCTCTGATTCTAAACTATACTACAAAGCTATAGTTATCAAAACAATATGTTGTTGGCATAAAAAGAAAAACACATAAATCAATGGAACAGAATAGAGATCCCAGAAATAAACCCACACATATATTTTCAAGAAATTTACAAGAATTGAGTCAAGAATATACAATGCGGAAAGGGCAGTCTCTTCAATAAATGGTATTGGGAAAACTGGACAACTACATGTAGAAGAATGAAATTGGACCACTATGTTACACTTTACTCAAAAATTAACTCAAAATGGATTAAAGCCTTGATAAAGTAAGACCTGAAACCATAAAACTCCTAGAAGAAAACATAGGTGGGTAAGCATTTTGACTTAAGACTTGACAATGATTGCTTGGATTTGACACCAACAAAAAAGCAACAAAAACAAAAATTAAAAGGTGGGACTACATAAAATTAAAAAGCTTCTGAACAGCAGAGGAAACCCACAAAATGAAAAGGCAATCCACTGAATGGAAGAAAATATTTTCAAATCATACCCTTACCATTGCTCACTGTTGGTTGGAATGTAAATTAGTGCAGCTACTATGGAAACCAGTATGGAGGTTCCTCAAAGGATTGAAAATAGAACTATCATGATCCAGCAATTCCACTTCTAGGTATTTATCCAAAGGAACTAAAAACACTAACTTGAAAAGATATATGCCTCCCATGTTCATTGAAGCATTATTTACAGTAATCAAGAAATGGAAGCAATCTAAGTGTCCATCAATGGATGAGTGGATGAAAGAAATCACATTTTATATATATATACACACACACACACACACACACACACACTGGAATATTTTTCAGCCATAAAAAAGAAATCATGCCACTTGTGACACCATGGATGGACCTTGAAGGCATTATGCTAAATGAAATAAATAAGACAGAGAAAGGAAAATATTGTATGACCTCACTTATTTATGGATCTGAAAACAAACAAACAAAATACGAACTCATTGATACAGAGAACGCATTGGTGGTTGCTAGAGGTAAGGGGGTAGAGGGTGGATGAAATTGATAAAGGTGGCCAAATGGTACAAACTTCCAGTTATAAAATAAACAACTTATGGGGAATTAATGCACAGCATTGGAACTATAGTTAATAATACTGTATTGTAGTTTTGAAAGTAGATCTTAAAAGTATTCACCACAAGAAAAAAAATTGTAACTATGTGTGGTAATGGATGTTAACTAGATTTATTGTGGTGATCATTTCCAGGTTATCTGGTTCTTTGGGGGCTATTTTACAACTCTGTAAACTGTAGATAACTGATGGCAATGCAAAATGATTTTTGTCTATGGACATGCAAATGAATTCTGTCCCCTACAGGCTCTTCTGACATCTCTCCCACTGTGGATGAAGCCAGTTTTGCTTCTATTTGCACATTTATTAAATATTTTTACTCTATAAATGTCTATTCTTTGGACTCTTCTATTTTTCTTAACACTTTAAAATTTATTTTTAATTGCAGTAAAATGAACATAAAAGTTTGCCACCTTAAGCATTTTTAAGTGCCTAGTTCAGTAGTAAATACATCCACACTGTTGTAAATCACCACCATCCATCTCCAGAACTCTCTTCATCTTGCAAAACTGAAACCTGGTACCCACTAAATAGTAATTCCCTATTCCTCCCTCCTCCCCCAACCCCAAGCTCCTGGTAACCACCACTGTACTTTCTGCATCTACAAATTTTACCCCTCTAGATACTTTATTTAAGTGGAACCACACAGTATCTTTTTGTGACTGGCTTATTTCACTTAGCATAATATCCTCAAGGTTCATCCATTTTGTGCATGTGTCAGAATCTCCTTCCTTTTTAAGGCTGAATAATATTCCACTGTATGTATATACCACATTTTGCTTATTTATTCATCCATTAAGGGATATCTGAGTTACCTCCACCCACCCATGAACAATACTGCTATGAACATAGGTGTACAAATATCTCTTCAAGACTCTGCTTTCAATTCCTTTGGGTATAGATCCAGAAGTGGGATTGTTGGATCATACAGTCATTCTATTTTTAATTTTTTGAGGAACAACCGTATTGTTTTCCATAGCAGCCGTACCATTTTACATCTCTACTAACAGTGTACAATGATCCAATTTCCTCACCAAGACCTGTTATTGTCTGGGTTTTTTTTTTTTTTTTTTTGCGGTACGCGGGCCTCTCACTGTTGTGGCCTCTCCCGTTGTGGAACACAGGCTCCGGACGCGCAGGCTCAGCGGCCATGGCTCACGGGCCCAGCCGCTCCGCGGCATGCGGGATCTTCCCGGACCGGGGCACGAACCCGTGTCCCCTGCATCGGCAGGCGGACTCTCAACCACGGCGCCACCAGGGAAGCCCTGGGTTTTTTTTTTTTACATGCTAATGGGTACAAAGAGGTTGGATTCTTCTTTGACTGCTTGTGGTACCTTACTGATCCTCTCATTAATAATAAGTTAAAACTTGTTTGTTCACTTTGTATCTGTAGGAGAACAAAGTTTTTATTTTATTTTGAAAATTACCTTTTAACAAGTGTAAAATGGAACAAGACAAGCAGTCTAGAATGTTTTATAAAAGTGAGAGATATTTCAGCATGTTTGCTAATAGATGTGATGCAATAAAGAGGGAAATGTCTGATGCCAGAGAGGAGTGTAATAGCAGGAGCAAAGTTCCTGGGTACAGAAAGAGAAAATCCAGAGAGCCTTGGAATCACATATAATTCATTGTCATTGGAAGAGAAGCAGAATATTCATGTAAAATGCACATAGATTGCTTCACTTGGTTGTGGGAGCATATGGGTGATATGCTTTTGAATTTCTTTTCATTTTTTAATCTCTACTTCTTAGCTCAAAACTTAGTGCAGAGTGGCTACTTAATGTTTCTAGCATGAATATATCAAAAATAATCCTACTCTACAAGAAAGAGCACAGTAGTAAAGACCCACCGCCTCTAATATATAAATACTTTGAATAGTCAACTAGTCCAACTCATAGCCTTTATTAGCAGCTTCGTAAGATGCTTTTAATTACCCATGTAAATAATTTTCTATATTAACTTTTTTCTTCCAGTTTTATTGAGATATAATTGACATACTACACTGTGTAAGCTTGTGTACAACATAATGATTTGACTTATATACACCATGAAACGATTATGACAATACATTTAGAGAACACCCATCATCTAGAAAATTAGAGAAATAGAAAAAAGTTGTTTTTTCCTTGTGATGAGAACCCTTAGGACTTACTCTCCTAGCAACTTTCATATGTAACACATAGCAGGGTTCATTATCTTTATCAGGTTATACATTACATTCCTAGTACTTCTTTATCTTATAACTGGAAGTTTGTACCTTTTGACCACCTTCATCCAATTCCCCCACCCCTACCCCTGTCTCTGATCTCTTTTTCTATAAGGACATGGAAATAATTTTAAAAGCACACTCTCCTGAATTGCCCTCTACCAACCCACCCTTAGTAATTGAAGGTAAAAGGGTCCTGCAGCAACGTCTACCTATCTGCAACGTGACACATCTTTGACTGATGGAAAACAGACAAACTAATGAGAGGAAGCTAAATAGGGATATTGTTTCCTGGGCTCTGATGACTTAGTGCTGGCAAGCAGGTGAACTCTAAGAGATAAGGAATAAGGAAAACTTTACGCTTGGCCTTAGATAAGTAGAATATGATTTAAAACAAAACAAAATGAAACAAAAAAATAGCTGACTCCTATTTAGAGCTTACCAGGCCAAAGAAGTAGAGCCCAGGATGTATTCTGAGCCTTTAAATGCATAAAGAGCAGACCTGGGAAGAGCGCTAATTGAGAGCTGAGTGGCAGTCTCACTGTGTGGGAGAGGATAGCTGTGTACCTATTAGCATAAACAACACATTCCAGGGCTCCAAACTATGTAACTTCCCACATTGACCCAGCTGACCCCAATGCTGAGTGAGCTAGTCAGCATCTGAGAGTAAAATGAAAAGTTACATAGATGTCAAAGGTAGAAAAAAGGTAGAAAATGTTCGGCTATGTCTCTCCATTTAGTTCAATTCAACAAACGTTAACACCTCACGTTCAAAAAACACTGTAACAGAAAGTAGGTACAAAGAACAGTAAAATGGATGCCTCCCTATTTTTGATATAACTGTTAACTTTTTTTCTTAGATTAGAATTCGAATTAAGAGAAAGGACTTGCTTATTATTACTTAACTACAGATCATGGAAAAAACAATACATGAATTTACTAAACATTTAAATTAAGTCTTACTAACAGATACAAACTACTATATATAAAATAAACAACCTACTCTATAGCACAGGGAACTATATTCAATATCTTTTAATAATCTATAATGGAAAAGAATCTGGAAAAGGATATAGATAGATAGATAGATATCTGAACCACTTTGATGTACACCTGAAACACCTGTACACCTGTAAATCTAGCCTTCTAGCAATTTGACCTAAATTATGAGCGCTGACACCTCCTCCCACAGTACACTCAGGATCACTTTTTGATCCAGGACAGCTAAACCTGAGTCCCGGTCTGTCCCTAGTCCTCTCCATTTCCATCAGCTTGCCTTTTCTTCCTTTTTCCATGCTTACGGGTATGGGTATAGTTTCCCAGAGATGTATGGATTCCCCCTGCTTTGTGATTATGTTGCATTATTAAACCTTTAATGTTACACTGACAATTTGTATGTCTCCCATCCCTTGTGTTCCTTTTTCTTCTAACTTATTAGTTCCTCTTCTGGGGTCTCTCTCTCTCTCTCCTATCTGGTCTCCTTGAAGTTGCAAAATCATTCGATACTTTCAACACATATTTATGGAGAATAGCTGGCTGACTTTGTGAGTTGTGCTACACTGGAGATTTTCCCCAGCTTTTCCCTATTTATGCCTCCAGAGTGCGTTTTCATTCCCCATCTTACTGCAGTTATACTTGTTTCTCTGCTCCTCTACTTCGAGAAATCCCGTGGTTTAGTCCGGAAAAGACTGAGTTCATGAGAGGATGCCTGTAAAAAGATCATGCCCCAGGAACACTCAACAAGTCTGAAGTCAGTCTGTCTGTCTGTCTTTCTCTCTCTGCTTCTCTGTTTTTCTTTCTGGCCCTGAGGTTCTCTGCATTGGAGGGAATGACAATGTCATTTGAAAAATCTCACCCACAATTTCATAGGTCACCCTCTCATGCATTTTTTCTCCCAACACATACTCTGTAAAATACCACTTTTATAGCTAGAACTAGTTGCAGAATTTATCAGAAAAGTTTTGGGGCTTTTAGATTTCGTTTATAAAAAATCCTTATGATGACTCACGTCATAAGGGTGATGTATGAAACTGTCAGACTGATTTTAATTTTGATCCTTTATGTTTCCTCCCCACTCTGTCACTGTCACACTAATGACTGTTAAAATACCCCCAAAGACAGGCGAATAAGAAAACAAAGACAAGAGCCAGAAGATTGCAAGTTCCCAAATGAGCAAATGTTGCCCATATTTGAGAAAAATTATATTGGCTTAGTTTATAAATGTTTGAGCATTATGACAATCTCCAGAGGGAAAAAAAGATAACCTTTGACTGTAAGAATGAGATACTTTGTTCGTGATGTCACCAGCCAGTTATTGCAATTTTTAAAGATTAACACCTTCCTCTCTAGGTTAATTTTATTTAGTAACAATTACAAATGTATTGACCTGTGAATGAAACAGATGTTTCAAGCATTATATGTTGTCGTATCAAGTATAAAATCTAAAGGAGTAAAACATTTTCAAAATCATTTTTAAAGAAGTCAGAAAAAATTCTGCTCATGTTGAAAGCTGTCCTTGCTAAAAAAAGAATACATGTCTTAATTTATATGTATCTGGCATGGAAAATCTAGCTATTATAGAAAATTTGTAATAACTCATAACATAGTTAACTGCCCATTACTAAGACCTTACCTGTCTCCACTCCATCCCATTGAGTTGTTCATATCAGCTTAATAACTGGATGGCCTGAGTCAGGTGTCAACAATCAGCTACCTTCCTCTTATTATCATCATCTCATCACCATCATCATCAAACAGCCAACATTCAATGAAGTCTGCTGTGCGCTGGGCACTTTTAAAAACATATCTCATTTAATTCTCACAACAACCTTATCAAGTAGGTATTATTATCCCCTTTCCAAAGGAAACTGAGGCTTAACAAGATTAAGAAATTTGCCCAAGGTCTTATACCTAATAAGTGGTGAAGCCAGGATTTGAAATGGGCATGTCTGCTTGCATATCTGATAACACTGCGATGCTTCCATGATGGATATGATGGCAAAACTTCTTAAGTGGTTCAAAATCAGCAGCTCATAGGAAACTATTGAAAGTATACAGGGGGACAAATTGTAACTTTCATCAGGAATGTGAAATTATTGTGCATATTTACCTTGATGATCAGAGAAGCATGAAAAATACGCTTCCCTTAATTTGAAGTTCTGGTAACAAAATATTTCACAAAGAACTTTTCCATTTGAGCTTAACTTAAGAGAGCAGGCCAGGCATTGTTGTTCTCATTTTACAGAAAAGGAAGCTGAGTCTTGGAGAGGCAGAGTCACACAACTTGGACACAGTGAAATAAAGCCTAGACCCCAAGTCTTTTGAGTTCTAGTTATTTGCTCTTTCCAACACATTTTAAGGAAGCCCATGTTTATGAATGATGAGAGGAAGCTCCCTGGACTTTGTTCCATGATTGCTCAAAAAGAAAGGCGAGGGGAGAAAGAAAGCACCATAAATCAGCTTGAAATATCCACTGAGAACTTCGTTCATAATTAAATGGTACTAATAAGTACTCTAACAAGACTGTTCCTGGAGTTACTCAGTTATTCTGGGTCTTTCCCATGTTATTAAACTGCTTGATTTTCTCCCTTTAAAAAAAAACAAAACATCGCCTGCTTTGTGACACAATGTGACTTCAAAACATATGAAATAAGGAAGACGAGAATTTGAAATAATGAAAAGGCCATAAACCATTTACAAACAAAAAGCATTAAAGTTTGAATAGGACTATGCTAAAACATTCTCAGAAGTCCCCTTGCATATGCCAATTTCTTTGTTACAAATTATCTTCCAAGATGATCTAGATATATTCCAAATATTTTTTATCTTATAAATCATAAAGCAAATTTGCTAAAACTGAAATATGCATTGCTCAGTTTTAAAAATTCTAATTCATTTTTTAAGTTGGCAAAGTAACATATAAGATTTAATACACAGTTTAACAGAAAGTTAGGAAATAATTGAAAACCACACATAAGGCAAAGATAACTATTCTTACAAAGAGGATTCATACCTAAAATTGTGGACTTTGCTTTGTTTTGTCTGGATACTGACTTAAAACCTTCCAGTTACTTAATTTCTAGGCATCATTTAGGCCAAGCCAATAAATGTAGGGATAAATAGATTTTACTTATATATTTAGTCATATATTTCATACTGGACTATTGGCTAAAACCAGGATGTACAAGAAACACTGAAACAGAAGAAAAAGATAAACTTAATGAAAAGTCAATGAGCAGCATAAAAATAGTAATAACTTTTCAAGAGGAAAGAAATAGATTTGTTCCTGATACAAAAGAGAAAGCAGGATATAAGAGCTTCTCGTTGTTGAAATAAAAGAGGAAAAAAGGGGCTTCCCTGGTGGCGCAGTGGTTGAGAGTCCGCCTGCCGATGCAGGGGCCACAGGTTCGTGCCCCGGTCCGGGAGGATCCCACATGCCGCGGAGCGGCTGGGCCCGTGAGCCATGGCCGCTGAGCCTGCGTGTCCGGAGCCTGTGCTCCGCGACGGGGGAGGCCACAACAGTGAGAGGCCTGCGTACCGCAAAAAAAAAAAGAGGAAAAAAGACTCTGGAAGAATTTTGTTTGATGAGTATACTTGAATGAAATCCTGTCTGCTATATTATATAAACACTTCCACTGACCCAAAAAAAATTTCATTAAAGCTAAAAACATCATCATGAGGGAGACGCAAGAGGGAAGAGATATGGGAACATATGTATATGTAAAACTGATGTAAAAAAAAAAAAAAAAACAAAAAAAACCAAAAAAAAAACATCATCACATTCTTAGGTGATCCAACCTTTTATAGGTGCTGTGGGAATTTAACCCAAAGCTGAAGCAGAATCAGCCCAGAAAGGTAAAGGGACAGCATACATGTAGATCATGTTAAAAATAATATCTTAGTATCTTGGTGAAATTCTGGGGCCAGTGGACCCCAGTCTGAAAATCACTGGTCTACACAGTAGCTTTCTGCAGAAACATAAACTCAAGAATCATAAAATGCTCAAGCTGTATGTAATACCACATGAGATATGGTGAATTTGTTAGTCCCTGCCTTTGTGTATCCTTCATAGGTGTCACCCAGGCCCTATATCCCCACCAACATTTTTCTAGGATGTTCTAGGAGTCACATAGGCCCCTATTCAGAGACCATCTGCTCCAAGGTCAGCTGGAGACCAACACTGAGGGTTGTTCATCGATGGTGCTTGTTTTGCTGCATTTTGGGGTTGAAGAAGGTGTCAGGGCACTTGCCAAGGAGAAGAGGGGATGGCTGAGGAGAATTTATTTCAAAAGGTTAACCAAATGCTTAAATGGTTGCAATTGGGTTGATTAGGTTTAGAGTTTCTTAAACGGCATTTATATTTTCACTGCCATTCAAGGAAACATTTAAATTGTTCATCTTGACTTCAGCTTAAAATCTGTCTATTAAATAAGACAGCAAGAAAATGATAAAAATGAGAACATTTCAGCAACTGGTTTAAAAAAAATATATATATATATATATGTGAGATACTTCATATCAGGAATCTACCTGTGGTATTTTTACTTCACCCCCCCCCCAAATTTTTTTCTTCCAACTCCTGTGTAGGGATATTTTCAAAGTTTACTAGTTCTTTCTTCCTCTGGTTAAACATACTGATGCCCCTTTCTACATCTGTAAATTCTGACACTTTCATTTCAATATTACTTTGCTTCAAGAACAGGTATAATCCTCATAAGATATTTAGATTTTACAGAAAGATAGTGGAGAAATACTACTATTAGCCCAAGACCTAGCATTTGATTGCATTTCTTCATTGATTTCAAGGATAAAGAATCCTGAGGGCAACTATTTCCCAGATTGTAAAGGGGAAACCACACCAGTCATCGACGAGAACCTCATAGCCACCATACTTGTAATCTACCCCAAAAGCAGAGCTTTTCACATTGTTTATGATACCACAAGTTGGACGTGGTTAATTTTTTTAAGTTATTTTTCTTGAGACATCTTTTTTCTAGCTTTATTGAGATCAATTGACCTATAACGTTGTATGTTTAAGGTGTACAACGTGATTTGATATATGTATATATTGTGAAATTATTACCAAATTAACGTTAGTTAACAGATTCATCACCTCACGTAGTTACCTGTGTGGGTGAGAACATTTAAGATCTACTCAGCAAGTTTCAAAGGTATGATACAGTATTGTTAACTAGAGTCACCATACTGTACGTGAAAATGTTTTTCTAACTTCCCTGTGAAATTACTTTAGAATTCTCTCTTCTTTATTTACAAGTACATCTGAAATATTTTATTAACTTTATTCCACTCAAATAAAGTTACATTTAACTGCCTATAAGAACTAAGTACGTATCACTTCCATAGTCATTAATGTATCAAAACATTTGCTTATCCCAGATTTTACCTATTAGAATGCTATAGGAAATTTTAAAAATATGGAATTAAAAATGACAATGGCTGTTATACAATCTCCCTCTATTGGATAGTACTAAAAACTTACTCTAACATAGGTACCTAAAGTTGTGGTTACATAGTCAAGTGACACTGTGACCTAAATCAATTAACCAAATGTCCTATCCCTCCCAACTTTGCCACAGAAAAACATGTCACAAGACTTGCCCACTTCGACTAATTTTGCTGCATAACTGCTCTATTCTAGTTCATGCTAAATGTGGCACATAAAGTAAAATTAACTATTTTTATCTTGTGTACCACAGTATCTGACTACAATTATTCAGTTAAAGTAGAATTTTTTTTCAAAAATAATTTGGGAGACCTAAAACTACTATATCAAAAGAACAGGTGTAATTCTTTTTTTTTTAATTTATTTATTTTTGGCTGCACTGGGTCTTCCTTGCTGTGCACGGGGGCTACTCTTCGTTGCAGTGCGCAGGCTTCTCATTGCAGTGGCTTCTCTTGTTGCGGAGCACGGGCTCTAGGCTTGTGGGCTCAGTAGTTGTGGCTCATGGGATCTAGAGCGCAGGCTCAGTAGTTGTGGTGCACAGGCTTAGTTGCTCTGTGGCATGTGGGATCTTCCCGGACCAGGGCTTGAACCCGTGTCGCCTGCATTGGCAGGTGGATTCTTAACCACAGTGCCACCAGGGAAGCCGGAACAGGTGTCATTCTTACCTCAAAGTCAGGATTTCTAAATTCTTTCTTCAGTCAAATCTTTGGGTGAGGAAATTAGGTCCAAGTGTTTAAAGATAGTCCTTCATATCTTTTTTTTTTTTTTAGAGTTTTTTGGGGACACTGGTTTTTAATAACCAAAAGTATTTTCTCAAATACCTGTTGGCCAAACATAGTTAACTTTAGGTCTGGGACCCAGCTCACTACACCCCAATCCTTTGAATAATCTAGGACTAAACCCTGAAGGGACTTCCTTCCCATATGGACTCCATCTTCTTAAGAAATTGATATTTCAGTCTGGTCTTTGAGGAAGGGCAGAGTTAGCCTTAAGTAGAGTTTTAAAGTGGGTAAATTTATTTGCTTCTTTCAACATTTTTTATTGACATATGATATAACTATAGAAAAGTATATAAACCTATGTACAGTTTAAAGAACAATTTGAAGGCTATCATCTTTGTAACCATCACCCAGGTCAAGAAATAGACCATTACTTTCTCGTTCAAGAAGTCCCTGTTTGTTCTTCTCAGGTCACAGTATCTCCTTCCCAAGGGTAATAACTCCGCTAGGGGTAATCACTCACATAAAATAATTCTTGTCTTCATATCTTAAGACAGAGAGTTTCTATTTGATTAGTCTAAGAAAGCATCTATCAGGAGATAATTCACAAACTAGAATTTATTCTCTTTTATGACATAATATAGAACAAAGATCCGATTCAAACCGCAGATGGGCCTTAACAGTTGTGTGGCCCTGACAATTTAAGTTACCCTTCTCAGGTTCAATCTCCTCACTTCTAAAGCAGAGGTAATCATCACACTTACTACTTAGGATTATATTTAGGATTATCTAATTCAATGTACAAAAAGTGTTCATCAAAGTGTCTCACTCTGAAGAAATGCTTAACAATTGTTAGCTATTTTTAAATAGTAATACTAAACATGAATTTGATGAAGCTTGATACCAAATTTAAATTACGTGAGTGAGTCTTACAAAACAGAGTGCATGCAAAAGTATGGTTTTTATATCTTTAAGTATAATTATAGAGATAATAATGTATTCATTCTTTAATATGCTCCTCGATAACCAAGACTGACATTAAAACTTAAGATCTAAGGCAGCAGAAAAGAGTGAATAGATCTTGGATGGACTTTAGGTATTATTTTGTATAATCTCCATGTTTTTTCACTTAGGAGAAAACTGAAGCCTTAAGAGGTAAAATGACCTCTAGCAAAGACAGAGCTAGAATCTAGGCACTAGATGTCACAGAGCATGGAGTCAAAGTCAAGACCCCAAAGGCCAGTTCAGTACACTTCTCAAAATAGCAAACTTTTGGGCTTCCCTGGTGGCACAGTGGTTGAGGGTCCGCCCGCCGATGCAGGGGACACGGGTTCGTGCCCCGGTCCGGGAAGATCCCACATGCCGCGGAACGGCTGGGCCCGTGAGCCATGGCCGCTGAGCCTGCGCGTCCGGAGCCTGTGCTCCACAACGGGAGAGGTCACAACAGTGAGAGGCCCGCATACCGCAAAAATAAAATAAAATAAAATAGCTCTCTAGCTACAGTAACTTTAATCTATTTGTGTGTTACCTGTCAACTCAAAAATGGTTGAATCATTGATGCAGGTCTTTATTCTGACAAATGTTGAAAATAAAGCAGAGGAGCACAAATATCATTAAAAAAAAAATAGCAAACTTTTTCCTGACATCAGAGGCTCTTCATTTCATTATCACTTGTTCAATACATGTAAAAAATACAAGAACACAAATATGATGCAAATTATGATGTGACCAAATGTGAATATGAAATCAGTATGGTTAGTCCCCAGAATAATAAACCTCAAAGAATATGCTACATTTCACCTTCAAATTATCTCATTTTATTCTTTAATCTACCCTGTAAAATAGGAAGGCTATATCTTATTAATTGCATCTTAAAGAAGGGTAAATTGAGACCCAGAAAAGTACAATTTTAAAGCTAGTGATGAATGAGACCAAAACCAGGTCTTTGGACTCCTGGTCAACTGTTTTCTTCACTCTTCTTTGCATTATGACGGTTTTATGCTACAAAATTGATACCCTCTGTCCATCATTAATAATAAATATTAAATGTGTAAAAGTAGAACCATCCAAGTGAATCAATATTTTGATGTATATGAAATTAGTATGCATCTTAGGATATATGTTATAAAGGGTATGACCTCAGAGAAAAGGCTATAGTCATTGTTAGCTTTATATTAGTTTAAAATACAAATTGCCCAGACTTTTAATTCCTATAATGCACATTACAAAATAAACTTAAGGTTACAATCAAAAAGGAATAGAAAGATTAAAAATCAGTTACTTTTTTAAGATTAAAAAAAAAAAGCCTTTCACATTTGAATGCAACTTGTAGAAGAAATCACATAGGAAAACCATAAGATTCTGAGTTGTATTTTCAAAATGACCTTCACTTTGAAGTGTCCCTTTAAAGATATCCCTAAGTGTTGCTAAGCAGAGTAAAACAAATTCTACGGACTGTACTTTAACACAATGACAGATTCAACTGATGTAACAGCATTATCAGCTACACACCCTGGTCAGATAATACCTTTCCCAAGGCACTAGGGCAATAAAGATTTGCTTAAGCCATACTGTCAGGATTGTAAATCCTCTCTGAGAAAAGCAATTTACCCCTTTGCCACATGTACTGCTTGGATTAGGAGCAAACAAGGGAGACCTTCAGGGTGTGGTGTTCGCATCCATGCTCTGAGCCCCGGGAGGTGGGACAGCGAGTCTCTAATCCCCTTCCAGGGAACTGACCAGAGCTGTGCCTGGAATTTGTCAAAAAGGCAGACTACATGATCTCCACAGAGAAGGGGAAGAGGTAACCGCCGTTATGAGATCAGTGAGATTAGTGCAAATCCGGTTTAAGGTTCTAGGGTGAACTGGCATAGGAAAAAGAGCACGGCATTTTTAAATTGGAGAGATCTGAGTTTGAATTCCAATTCCTCCATTTCTCTACCACCAGCATGACTTTATCAATTTCCTTGTCTGCAAAATGAGACAATGCCTCTTAGAATGGTGGTGGGTTAAATGAATGACTATACGTAAAACCCTTGGGGAACTCTACTCAATACTCTGTTATGGCCTCTGTGGGAAAATAATCTAAAAAAGAGTGGATATGTGTACACCTGAAACTAACACAACATTGTAAATCAACTATACTTCAATAAAAATTTAAAGTTTAAAAATTAAAAATAAAAATAAAACCCACAGGGAGTTATGCTGCATTGAAAAAAAAAAGTGCTCGGTATATATGGCAGGCCCTACTTTAGGGTTAGCTATTCTTACTTATTATCTCTCTGAACCTCAGTTTCCACTTGTGAGAAATGGGGATAACAGAACAAACTTTGCAGAGCTGTTTTGAGGATTACATGAAAATTCAATACTTACTCCATAAATGGTATTGCTATTGCTGTTGCTGTGTTATTTTGTGGTTGTTTTTCTCCACGCAAATTAGTTTTTGCGTCGAACAGTGGTATCATATACTCTCATGCTAACTGAAAGTGAAGTGAGCTGGATCCTTCCCTAGTTATAGGATGACAGTTTATGACACAAGTCTGGAATTTAGCCCTAATTCAACCTAGGGTTGCCCAAGCAGTCAAAGATACTATTCTCGGACAAAGTAAGTAAATCATTGAAACTGAGTTACGTTGAAAAGTTCCTTCATACAGGTAATAAAATAGAGCTATAAAATTCAACGTCAGAAACACACTCAGATTATTCTGTTTTAAGATCTCCAGGAATAATAAAGGTATTCCACAGAACAGTTCTTCCACATATACTTTTACCATGCTACCGCTAATATTCATTCCTGATAGTTTGTCAAAGTTAAACCTTCAGATAAAACTATAAGACATTCTCCAGGTTGGACAAAAAAGGACAATTGGCAAATTTGCTGATGATTTTTCTACAAGAGACCAGCACCAATATTAACTGTGATGAAACAAGATATATCCTGGGGGTAAAAAATAAGGAAGTAAGAATAGGGGGAGGCAAGTGAGACACCCTGAGTGCAGAAACCTGAGTAATCAAGATAAATAATACTGGTAGTGCAATGTCTTGTTCTGTTCTTTTAAATCAAAACTAATGTAAAAAAATCCATGACAAGCAAAATATCAAAATTTTAAATAAAATCAGTGACTATGTATTCTGTGGTTTCTGTAGCATATTGCCTCAAATTTAGTTGCTTAAAACAATACAAATTTAGGGCTTCCCTGATGGCGTAGTGGTTGAAAGTCCGCCTGCCGATGCAGGGGACGCGGGTTTGTGCCCCGGTCCGGGAACATCCCACATGCCGCGGAGCGGCTGGGCCCGTGAGCCATGGCCGCTGAGCCTGCGCGTCCGGAGCCTGTGCTCCGCAATGGGAGAGGCCACAACAGTGAGAGGCCCGCGTACCGCAAAAAAATAAAAAATAAAAAAAAACAATACAAATTTATTACCTTATCTTACAGGTCTGTAGACCAGAAGTCTGACACGGATCTCACTGGGCTAAAAAAAAAAAAGATGTCAGCAGGCCCAGGTTCCTTCTCAAGGCTCTAGCGGAGAAGCCGATTCCTTGCCTTTTCCAGCTCCTTGAGGCTGCGGCTGCCCTAATTCCTTCGAGCAAGATCTCCTTCATCCACCTTCTAAGCCAGCCGGGTTGAGTCCTTCTCACAAGGCATCATCACCCTGACTGGCCTCCCTCTTCCACTTTTAGGGCACTTGTGATTACACTGGCCCCACCAAATCCAATCCAATCAATCCAACACAATCTCCCCATATCAAGGTCCTTTACTTAATCATACCTGCAAAGTCCCTTTTGCCACTTAAGGTAATATATTCACAGGTTCCACTGATTTGGGTCTTGGTCATCCTTGGGGGCCATTATTCTGCTTACCACAGAGAACGTCCAACCCTGCAGGTGCACGGCCTGGCCTCATTCTCCACACCCTAATCTCGGCCCTGCGGCGTTGTTTTTTGTTTTTTTTTGAATCTGGGTCAAAATTTTTATTTAACTCATTAATTAACAAGGAAACCACTAAGATGTTCTAATCATTTACAGGAGAATGCAAAGAGTAGACACAAATATAGGTCACCAGGGATCTGAATTAACTTAGAAATAGATGCAAAACTGGCAAAAAAAAACCCGGAGAGAAATAATGTTTCATTACATTGGATATAATTTGCATATCTATGGACGAGTCATTTACATTGCTATCAGTTTTCTACAACTTCCAGAATTGTAAAATAGCTGAGATAATGAAAGATTGCCTGCTGCATTGTTAATTGACAAACTGCGGTTATTTTAAACCTAAGTTTTCTGGATTGGTAGAACTCTATTCATGATACCGTTATAAACTCTTAGAGGTGTCACTAAACAAAGATACTCTAACAGTGGCCCAGAAGCATACGAGTAATCAAAAAATTGCAAAACAAGCACAATAAATAATTTGTTTATAGGCAAAGGCAGAAGTGGTTCAGTATTTGAAAGTTGTTGAAAAGTTAAAACTCACCTCTAAAGCATTAATGATTTTATTCTCTATGTAGTAAATAATATACTCTGTTATTCTAAAATTTTTACTCTATTACTGTTACTTTTGACTTATTTAAGTACTGCAAATGTTTCATTTGAAAGTGATGATGATTTTCTCTCAATTTTTTTTTAACATCTTTATTGGGTATAATTGCTTTACAATGGTGTGTTAGCTTCCGCTTTATAACAAAGTGAATCCATACCTTCCTTCTGCAGGGCCCTGGGTGCTCTAGGATTGCTTTCTTCTCACATCGAGTGGAGC
This sequence comes from Neophocaena asiaeorientalis asiaeorientalis, assembly GCF_003031525.2. Classification (NCBI taxonomy): domain Eukaryota; kingdom Metazoa; phylum Chordata; class Mammalia; order Artiodactyla; family Phocoenidae; genus Neophocaena; species Neophocaena asiaeorientalis. Next base: position 15,244,703 of record NW_020176571.1, on the reverse strand, counting down.
TGGGTATTCCTGGCAACTCTGAGCATATAAGTGCCTTCTCTAGACCTTACGTTGGATTTCTCCACCTTGATCTTTCCCCACGTTTGTGACTTCCAGAGCACAGGGACTATTTGTCATTTGACACAAAATATATGTAAGACTTATTTGCAAATGGTTTAGCATTGAATTTTTAAAATACCCCAAAGAATTAAGTACTGTCTTCTTATTTATTTATTTAATTTTTATTGGCGTATAGTTGCTTTACAATATTGTGTTAGCAACATGAATCAGCAATACATATATATATCCCCTCATTTTTGGATTTCCTTCCCATTTAGGTCACAATAGAGCACTGAGTAGAGTTCCCTGTGCTATACAGTACGTTCTCATTAGTTATCTATTTTATACATAGTATCAATAGTGTATATATGTCAATCCCAATCTCCCAATTCATCCCACCCACCCCCTTTTCCCCCTTGGTATCCATACGCTTGTTCTCTACATCTGTGTCTCTATTTCTGCTTTGTAAATAAGATAGTCTATGCCAATTTTTTCAGATTCCACATATATGCGTTAATATATGATATTTGTTTTTCTCTTTCTGACTTACTTCACTTTGTATGACAGTCTCTAGGTCCATCAACATCTCTACAAATGACCCAATTTTGTTCCTTTTGTCCCAGAGAGGTGGAGTAGCTTTCCCAAAGTCACACAAGATATGAGCCCAGCTCCATCATGTTCTAAAGCCCCTGCCCTTTCTACCTACCCCCACGCCAGTTCATCACTACTGGGGGCATTATCGTGGATATCCAAATACAAGCTTAAATCAGGAGATAATCCCCATAGGGCCCAAACCATTTAGCCTTCCTTGGGAGTCTGAAGGGGAACATAAAGGCACACACATCAAGTGAGACCCTTTTTACACACACACAAAAAGTCTGCTGACGAAAATAACCATTAAAACTTTGTTAGAAAATTGAGCAGTCCAATTCCTGGAGATGTATTAACTACCCTACTTCTGATCAAAGGAAAGAAATGTGCTTGCAATTAACATGTTCAGGGAAGCAGAGAGAAAGACAGCTGCTTCATTAACAGTATCCTTGCCAGTAGCGCCAATTAAATTAAGATGGTCTCTTTTCCCCCAAAAGATTCGGTTCCAAACACATTACACAAATTATACTCAGAAAATTTACTGCCAGGAGACCATTTATATTCATTAATCCTAGAACTTTCTTTTGCAATATTTTTCTAAAAAGGAAATTCCCATGGCTGCCCTAAATTATTGGACATTTTTACTTGTACATAAAATAAGTAGCTTCCTCCTCTTCGTGCCTTTAGCCAAGGCAGCCAGTGCCAGCACTGGATCAGCAGGTGCGGCTCCCAGCATCCTCTTGGAGCTGGCTGCAGCATCAAGAGAAAAGCTGGCAGTAATCACTTCGAGGGCAGGACATCATGGGCTCGTCCTCCAGAGCACTCACCAGCGGCTTAAAACTGCCTGTGGAAGTCAGTGAGGGATGCAGGGCCATGGGCCTCTTGGCCAAATCAGAGTTCACTCAAGGGTACACATTGCTCCACAGAGCAAGTGTGGTTCTAAAGAAACAGTCTTCAGACATTTACCCCTGTAGCTGATCCTCTTTTCTCCCAAGTGCCAACATTCCTCCTCTAAGTTCTGCCTTCCCAGCTTAGATCCTGACAACAAACTGGTCAAATGCCATCATGGCAAAACACCATCTCATAAAGACCAAGAAAAACAAAATAAAACCTAACAATGTTTGTTTTAAAGGACTTCAGAGTGAAGATGTTAACAAATTATAACATCCCATTTACCATTAGAGACCTTGCTTAAATACGTTTTCCTCAATAAATAAACACATTAAAAATCCAGCCTTTCTGAGAAATATTCCTTTTCAAATAGTAATCAGGAGACATAAATATTAAGTTTTATTCAACTGATCCCATGTTTTTAAAGTTTAGTTAATCATCAGAATCGTTTGGAAAGCTTCTAAAAGTGTAGATTCTTGGGCCTCCATCTAAATCTAATGAATCAGAATTACTCAAGGAAGTGCCTGAGAATCTGAATTTTTTACCAGAATGATGATAATTTGACAAGTTTAGGCAACACTGAACTAGGCAGATCTTTTTTGTTTCTATTATATGAATAGCTTTGCATTGAACCGTGTAGCTAATATAAAGATGAAAGGACACAGAGCTCATATTTCGGAAGGATCTGAAATTTAGTCGGAGGAATCAGACAAGACAATAATTACAGGCAGACTGCATTTTATTGTGCTTCACAGATACTACGTTTTTACATTTGTTCTTTGTGTCTCTGTGTCACATTTTGATAATTCTCACAATATTTTAAACTTTTTCGTATTTGTTATGGTGACCTGTGATCGGTGATTTTTGATGTTACTGCTATGCCTCGTTGAAGTCTCAAATGATGGTTAGCATTTTTTATCAGTAAAGTTTCTTTTTTTGGCTGTGCCACATGGCATGCGGGATCTTAGTTCCCTGATCCAGGGAAGTCCAGAGAGAGTACTTTTTAATTGAGGTAAAGACATTGGTTTTTTTAGACATAATGCTATTGTACACTTAATAGACTACAGTATAGGGTAAACATAACTTCTATAAGCACCAGGAAACCAGAAAATTCACGTGACTCACTTAATTGTGATATTTGGCTTACTGTGATGGTCTGGAACTGAACCCACTCCGAGGTATGTCTGTATACAATAAGGCATAAGATAAGAAGTGGCATAGCGTGTGTTCCACCAAAAGAGATCTAGGAGGTTAAAGGGGAATAGGAAGGAAAAGCTTTAAAGAATATATTTCACTTGAGATGAACTTTATGAAAGTATCATCTTGATGAGAATCAGAAAATGCAAAGCTACAGAGACATAAAACTCACTATATAACGAGAAAGAATGAGTGACAGTGTTTGGTTACAGCACTGGGAGTAGCCAGCACAAAGGCTGGACATTTAAACCAGTGCTCACCTGAGAGGCCACTGCATGTTTGGCAGTATTGTGTATATTCAATTTTATAAGAGATTAGATCAATGGACTAAAACACAGAGTCCCCTGGTGATGATATATGCTCCAAACAGCACTGCAGCCAGAGCCCTCAGAGAAAAAGACAGGGCTTTGACACTTAGTGAAATGGACTGTGAGGTCTGAGCCTGAAATATATGAGATACCAGGTCTTAAAATCAACCCAAATATCCCTCATTTAATTCTATCTACCCACCTACCTGTCTATTTCTACTATGTAATTTCTGCACGGATGATAGGATTGCATGCAATTTTTTTTGAACATTCAGAAAGCTCAAAATACCAAACTCTTGGGTGATTTGCTGTTTTTGACAACATAAACTCAGTCTAAATTAAGACCTATAGAGGCGCGTTCTACCCACCAATAGACACATCTAAACCCACAGAGGTCAAACAAATAGATTTTGCTATCCTACTGCCAATAGTGAACATGCTCAAATGGTAACAAAGTGATATTTTCCAGGCATATCTGCCGCAGAGAAACATGACTGATCTCTTTGCATGCTATATTTATGTAAATATTAATCAACAGCTTTTGATAAAGAAAAATACAGCATATGCTTAAGCAAACATGCACATATGTTTTTGAAAAATATTTTAAATACAAGCAGCTTTGCGGAAATTCTCAAGAATTATTCCAAACGTTAGCAATTATATTCTCAAAGGAAAGATTGGTCTCTATAAATGAAATAAATGCAGGGATCTTTTTTTTATTTAAGTACTCGTGATTGTGCAACACAGATGTCGAGATATGTTTATTCTAAGAGTTGGGAAAATAAGCACAAGGCTAGGGACACAGACCTAAAAGAAATCAAGAGCTAAGCAGAAAAAAAGAGATTGGAAAAAACCTGTATATTATTTTCTCTTCTCATTTCTATTCCCTTTCAGTGTGAGTTTATCGAAGCATTGCTTTCATGAGAGTTTAATGCTTGGACAGCTCTGTACTGAAAAATAGGGAAGAGACAGGGAATAATAATTATTATTTTTTAAGCATCTAGTTTGTGCTAGAACATCTGCTAGACTCTTTACATGTGTTATCCTGCAAAGTAGGCAGCTCTTATTACCCACAGAGAGATTAAAGAAATTATCCAAGGTTACAGAACCAGTAATAATAGTGCCTAATTCATTGGGCTATTATGAGGATTAAAAAGGATTAGAACATGAAAAGTGTTTAAAACAGTGCCTGGCATGCAGTAAGTAAATATAAGTCACCATTATTATGTAATTAGAAGACCAGTATCTATATATACTATATATATAACTGAAATATATATAACTATATTATATAAATAATATAAAAATATTTCTATAAAATATAACTAACTTAAAATGCTCTCCCTTTCTGTATTCTTGTCACATTTTTAGTGTTATTGATTCATGGAAGCACCATTTCTCAGTTATTTTATATTGAGAATCACTGCTATAATCTAAAATTGAGTTAAAGGATATTAAAGCACAAATATATGGAAGGAAGGCCTCCCTGTGATTTATTAGCAGAGTGAACAAACAGATCATATAATACCATTTACAATTTCCACCTGCTTTATTTGCATAATTGTGCAGTGTGTACCCAATCACAGACACAGATTTGTAAGAGGTATGTCTGTCTATGCATGTTTAAATGTGTCACAGCCAAGGCAGGGCCTCTCGGGCTTCTTCCCTATGAGGACAGAGAACAGATTTCAGAAAGCCTCAGCCAAATTTTCTTACTAAATTCTTTTGTTTCAAAAAATATATAGCTGTCTTTTTTTTTTTTTTTTTTTTTTTTTTTTTTTTGG
>NW_020176571.1:15051481-15239841 GCF_003031525.2 Neophocaena asiaeorientalis asiaeorientalis | reverse complement strand
CCGGGGCACGAACCCACGCCCCCCGCATTGGCAGGCGGACTCCCAACCACTGCGCCACCAGGGAAGCCCTATAGCTGTCTTTTTTTAAAAGTTGTCTAGAGATTATCATGCTAAGTGAAGTAAGCCAGACAGAGAAAGACAATTATCACATGATACCACTTACATGTGGAATATAGAAAACAATGATACGAATGAACTTATTTACAAAACAGAAACAGACTCACAGACATAGAAAACAAACTTACGGTTACCAAAGGAAAGGGGCTTGGGGAGGATAAATTAGAGGTTTGGGATTAACAGATACACACTACTATATATAAGATAGATAACCAGCAAGGACCTACTGTATGGCGCAGGGAACTATATTCAACATCTTGTGCTAACCAATGAAATAAAAGAATCTGAAAAAGAATAGATAAATTGTATGTATAACTGAATCACTCTGTTGTACCCCTGAAGCTAACACAACATTGTAAATCAACTATACTTCAATCAAGAAAGAAAGGAAAAGAAGTTGTCTACGTTAACATGTAACAGGTCTATTATTGTTATTTATAAATAAATGTAAATACATATTCAAATTTTTTATTTTAATTTCTAATATTTAACATATAATATTAGTAGATATAACCCACAAAAAAGCGAGGGACCTCTGGGGAATTTCAATAACTTTTAAGACTGTAAAAGGGGGGACTTCCCTAGTGGTCCAGTGGTTAAGACTCCACACTCCCAATGCAGGGGTCCTGGGTTCGATCCCTGGTCGGGAAACTAGGATCCTACATGCTGCACAGCACGGCCAAAAAAAAAAAAAAAAAATAGAGACTGTAAAAGGTTCTGAAACAAAAAGTTTGAGAACCCCTGCTACAGGTGCTATTGCTGCAATTCTCATGGAAAAACTGAGGCTTGGCGTCACCCAGCCTCAGCAGCATCATAACTGATCGGACTGGAGTATGAATGTAGACGTGTGTGCACATTTTGCATGTCCCATGCATGCCTTGTGTGGGCAAGTGTGAAGCAAATGTGGAAATTAATCAGAGAGTCCTAGTATATAGTGTATTTTATTTCACGTCCTCACCTGATAGCCTTAAGAGGTAAGTGCTATTATTATCTGCGTGTGAAGAAATTAAGATATAGGGAGAAAAGGGGCATTCAATAATAAACGTATAAACATTGAGGCAGAAATAATAGGCAGAAAGCCCATTTTCATCTAGAAGGGGAATCTCCCATCTGAGATTAAAAAAAAAAAAAAATTAAGGAAAGGCAGAATGGGTGAAACAGAGCAAGTCTCAGAGGAAACAAACAATCAAACAATAACCACCCCCGTTGTCAGATCTTGAGAAATTGTTCCTCTCCATTCATACATAGAGATATTAATACTTAATCTACCTTCCTCCAAGTTTGTAAGGATCAAAACAAATGCAAATGCTTATGGAAATTCTCTTCGAGATTTAAAGTCCAGAAGTAATAAATAAGGTTATATTGTGTATGTTCAGAAGGCACTGTAATTGTGCTCTGATGAGTATTTTAAGATTACTCAGTTTAGTGGGACTTGCTACTTATTAGTTTGATAATTTCTTAATGTTAAGCACAGTATTTTTGAGTGTTGTTTATGTTTTTCTACCTTTGAAATCATGATAAGAGTTGCCAACGTGTTTGAATAGCGTTGCTAATTACTGGCATTTTCATGAATACTACAACCATATGCTCTGTAAATGACTAGGAAAAAACCTCAATCACAGAGCTTTTCAGAAAGCCAGGATCCCTCTTGTGGGCTATCATGAGAGGAAGGCCAGAAAAATAAATGCTTTCCAAATTTCCCTTGTAGATTGTTGGCTTGAGGGTTATTTTACGAAATAGAATTGGCCATTGTTTACTTTTCTTCGTGTGTGTGTGTGTGTGTGTGTGTGTGTGTGTGTGTGTGTGTGTGTGTTTGTCAGGTCAAGCACCAGCAATCTGTTTGCAAATGGAATATTACCAAGCTACCCTCAAGCTTTGTCCAAGCACATTCATCTCACTGTGTCTGGCAGCAACCACAGCAAGGGTGTCTATGTTTACCAATCTTGGCAATGAGCTGTCACCGGAGCTTGTCTGAGACCTGCTCAGGAGGACTCACGCAACTCTCAAGGCTGATACTACTTTGGTTTAGCTTAGAAAGTCAAGAAATGTGAAGCTTCTTGCATTTCTAACACTAGCTGTACAATCAAAGGCAAATAGCTCCAATCTCTGTTCCTCTATAACACGTGGTTAATAATAAAGTTTATTAAAGAAAATGCAATCTGCAATCTTTATTTCTGCCCCCCCCAAAAAAGCATTTTGAAGTTCTGAAGGTGAGCGCTATGGAAACGTTACACATTAAAGTCATTATGTAATGTCTATCTCATCTCCACAAATGGATGTGCTCGAGAAATAAGAGGCCCACTCTGAAACCAGCCTTGTTCTGTCTTTGACATTCAATAACATCAAGAAGACAAAATTGGAAACAACTAGAAAACCATATAAAGCAATCCATAGAAAGGACGAGATTTATGATACAGACCAAGCACTATAGGAGTTTGGAGAAAGGTAATTAGGCTAGAGTGACCTGAATTGTAATATAAAAAGAAGAAAAAAAAAAGTTCTGAAACCTAACAATGTTGCAGTAATGTAAAATATTTTGCTTTCTTTCCAATATCATGTTCTACAAATACATGTGTGCAAAAGGAGAGAACGCCTTTGCCTTCCATCCGACATTCTCTTCTGAAGTCAAGTTTATGCTCAGTGCCAAAGAGAGAAGTACAGCTGACCCTTGACAACGTGGAGAGTTAATCCGAGTATAACTCATAGTTGGCCCTCTGTATCCTCACATCCAACCAACCATTCAACCAACGGACCATGTAGTACGATAATATTTACTATTGAAAAATATCCCCATATAAGTGGACCCGTGCAGTGCAAACCCACGTTATTCAAGGGTCAACTGTATCATCCTATTCACAGATACTTGAGTACTGAATAAACACATCATACCAAAATTTTATTCCTGAGAAAATATCTCCAAGTCTCTGTGAGCCACATGCATTCACTATCACTGGAAACAGAAGAATCAAAAGTACAGAATTTTCTTCCCCTACAACAGATGCTTGTAGTTTCTTCCCTCTGAAAGTTTTCACAAACATGAACCCTATGGTAAAATCTGAGACTTTGAACTTATTATTAGTCTCGTGTGAATTTATGCAAGAGATACACTTCCCTAAATGAAAGCACAGAAATGACTCCGCGAACTAAACACAAACAATTGCACACAAGAGATAAATATTTTTAGAGAAAAAGATAAAAATGAACATGAAAAAGAAAAAAGCACGGGAGGCTGTTCATCAGAAGACTGAAGGTAAAAATATTTCAAAGCAATATCTGACATGGAAGACTTGATTGAATAATTCTGGGCACAGTTCCTTCAAAATGTAATTCACAATAATATCTTAAAATGTATATAAATAAAAACTACTAAATAAAAACCTAATAAACATTTGACTTTCTCTAAGTGGATGAGTAAATTGTACAATTTCTACCCAACTTCTGCTACTTCATTTTAGAATTCGTGCAAGAAAAGCAAATGCGTGTGTAGTTCTTGGACCTAGCAATGTGTGGACCTTGGATTTCTGCAGGCCTTAGTGATGTCAGCCTTGGATGGCATTCTCCCTGTTACATGACCACTGCAGATCCTAAATAGTATATCTAAGATCTTTAAACATGTGCTGTAGAAAACATTAAAGAATAGGTCTTGTAACCATTACATGGTATTTATACGATATGTTTACACAAAGGTATATTATAACAGTTAGATGGACATGAACACATTCATGAAGAGCATTTATGCAGGTTTACTCTAGTCTTACTATAGAGCGTGAGGTTTTACATGGAGGCAGAGACCCTCAAAACAGTGATGTGCCCTGATGATTAGTTGACTCATTCACTCATCCAAGAAGCAATTATGAATGGCTTACTCTATGCCGGGCACTGCATTAATCATATGAATAAGACATGAGTAAATAAGATTTGATCCCTTTTTCAACTCACAGTATAGTGGGGCTGACAAGCAATGTTAAAAGAGTGAAAGCATACTAGATTCATGTTCAAAACACTGTACAGTGACAGAGGAAGCAGTAGCCAACTAGGCCCACAATGGTGCAGAGCCTTGCAAAAACAGAAGAAAAAAACAACTTATTTCACAACACTCTGGGGACAGATAATGCAAGCAAGTGAAGCAGCCCATGCAAATACATGGAGACACGAAAGAAAATGTGGGCTTTTCAGTACTACATGTGGTTTAGAAGGCCTGGTACACAGAGCACATGTAGGCAAGTGGGAAGAGAGGTTGGGAAGGGAAGCAGAGCCAGATCATGTATGTTATGTTAAAGGAATCCAGATTGCTCCTTGAAGGCATTGGGAGTGACCTAACCAGATCTGTGGTTTAGAAAGAGAACTTGTGGAAGCATCAAGAACAATTTAGTTGAGCTAAGAGATCACTGCAATTTGGTATTATATATGCCACTTTCCTGATGGGAAAACAAGCAAGAATGTTCTGAAGCTGACTTTAGTTAACAGCTGGGACAGATGCTGCTAGTTGCCTGCATACTATCTCTATTCCTTTTCATCACTACCTACAGAATTACAATTTTCTTTGCAGTGGCAATGCGCCAAATTAGAAATGCTCATCTCCCTCAAAATCTGATTTGATGCTAAAGCCAAAGGACCACAGCTATGTCCAAAAAGATGTAAGGAGAAATCTTACTACTGGGAGGAGTTTCTGTAAAACCTGTTGTTTTCCTGATTAAAAAGTGATATACAGTGAACACATGCCTTTCTGTTCAACCTTGCTCCTTCCTTCTGCCTAAAACATGAATGTGATACCTAGAGATGGAGTCATCGTGTTGTGAACTTCAGGATAAAGCCACACACAAAGGATGGGCTTTTCAGCATGTGAAGAAAAGAAAGAATCTGGTTCCTTAATGATTCTGAATCCATATACAAGCCCCTGTGTCTCTGTTCTTTGAAGTAAAAGGCTTTTTGCTTTAGTCTTCCAGGGCTCCCCTGAATCTCAAAAGGCTGTCTCAAGAGTTAATGATTAGGAAATGTGAACATGTAGAAACAAAGAATACATGTTGGGCTGGGAAACTGATAACAATTTAGACCCTAAATCCAACACATGGCAGAATCACCGAATTCCCAGTGCCCTGAAAGACACAGAAAAAGGTCTGACACACATTCCTAAGTTGTTTTTACAGGAAACAGACCCCCACTAGATGAAAACTGCTGACTGCAAGCATTTAGGCCCCAGATCGATTGAAACCAGAAGGTTGACGATGCTCAAAACTTCACCTCAGGCTCCCCTGGTGGTGCCGTGGTTAAGAATCCACCTGCCAATGCAGGGGACACAGATTCGAGTCCTGGTCCAGGGAAGATCTCACATGCCGTGGAGCAACTAAGCCCGTACGCACAACTACTGAGACTGCATTCTAGAGCCAATGAACCACAATTACTGAGCCTGAATGCCACAACTACTGAAGCCCATGCACCCTAGAGCCCATGCTCTGCAACAAGAGAAGCCACTGCAACGAGAAGCCCATGCACTGCAATGAAGAGTAGCACCCACTCGCCGCAACTAGAGAAAGCCCACATGCAGCAACGAAGACCCAACACGGCCAAAAATACATTAAAACAAAACAAAACAAAACTTCACCTTGATGCCAACCAATCCAAGAACTGAGCACAAGTTGATGGGGCACTCTGCACCCTCCCTCACACTGTGTTTGAAACCCCTTCCTTAAAAGCCATCAGGGAATTCAAATCTTTTGAGCATGAGCTGCCTGTTCTCCTTGCTTGGTGCCCTGCAATAAACACTGTACTTTTCTTCACCAGAAACCAGTGTCAGTAGATCGGCTTTGCTGCATGCAGGAGAGTGGATCCAAGTTTGGTTCAAGAGTGCAGTTACTTCAAGCCATTGTACCATCCCTAACTGCCCATCTCCAGATTTATTTTGATACGTAAAAGCAAATTTCTACTTGGTAAGGACCTATAGTCAGATTTCAACTACGTATAGCGAAAAGTAACACTGACTCAGCAACAAAGGAAAATTTATGGACCAAAAAAAAAAAAACCTAAAAAAACAATAAAACTAAACAGTAAACAAGCAGAGAAGAGAATCTTGCTCAAGACAGAGAATGAACCAGAAAAGACCCACTAAGCCTTTTATTGTGGTGTATAGCCCCAAAAGCCTCAATCTTTGTCTTTATCAATCTCATCTTTTCTTGATTTTTTAAAAGTTTAAACCCATGATGTAATTCCTCCTATTCTACCTCACCACTTTTTGTTTTTAAAGATTTCCTAGGATTGACATAGGATTAAGAGTAAACTAGGCCTCAAACTTAAGGATGACCTCTGTTATTACCTGAGAGCACAAGCAAATAAATATTCAGAGTATTAGAGGGCCCCCATGTCATCCTAAGCCATCATTTCTCTCTCACACTGCTAGCTAAAAAAATACCTATTAAAGGAAGTATTATTAAAATATCTTATTGAGGCAAATTAGTTCTGGTGAAAGGAACAATCAGAGCCATAGTCACTAGTTTTTTGTTTGTTTGGTTGGTTGATTTTTCCATGAAAGCGAGAAATGAATGAACATCGGCATTATCCTACATTTAAAGAGAAAAACTCCCATCAATACACAACATTTTTTAAACTGTGCCAGATCTACCAAGTGAGGCTTTGGAACCCCAATACAAGGGATAGGTCACATCTTCCCCTCCAGTCAACGTGTGCAGTTCCCATTGGCATTTCTGGGCTTCTAGCCATAAAGGGAGACTAGCATGTGGGTCTCAGCTATTCAGTTTCCCTGCACATCACAGGAACTGTTCTGATTATATGTGGGCTAATGCTGACACACTGTGTTGTTCCAACTAAGTAATTCCAAACATTCCCATCTGAAGCCAACCTACATTACCCCTCTGGCTGCCAGATGTTCTTGTGAGGAACTGTCTCCTCTGCCGTGTCATGAACCTTGATTAAAGCAGATGAAGGGCACTATATTTACTTCATCACCCTTATGTGGAACAATGTCCTGGCTATTGATTACAACTGGTCTGCAGTTGGAAAGAATAACCATTACTATATGAAAAGTTCTAAAAGCTCAACTGAGAAAACATGTAATACAACTTAACTGATTGATTTTAACTAACGATTGGTCAGCCTGACCTAAATGGACAAATCCTTTGTGACATTACTTACTTTTATTGCGGTCCAAGAGTCAGTCATATCACTTCTGAGAAGCTGGTTTTCTGTTGGATGTGGATGATAAATAATGAAAGAGTCACCTCCATACAATACTGCAAAAAAAGAAAAGAAAAGAAATGTTATGCATAACATACTTTACCTCTACCCAGCTGCATGCTGGTTTGATTGACCCCAGATGCTAGCAAAAGGCAAGGCAAAAAGCAAAACCACATAGCATGTTTAAACATCTTTTTATCTATACCTGCATAATCAACTCAATGGTCAGGATAAACATTTAAAAATAAGATTTACTAGGAATATCAATAGTCAATCTCTATCATAGCTCAAACTTTATGATGATTAAATATGAAAAGCCTTATATTGAATCAGAATGGTAGAGTTTTCATAAATGGTATTAAAGGAGAGAATGGGAAAAGATAAAAAAGAATGATAATTATTTTACACCAAAAGCTGTGCTATCTATAACCTTCCAAACCTGGAACCTTCAGAAATTAGAGAAGCTAACATTAGTGCAGACTTAAAAATACAGGAAAAAATGAGATGTTCTGTGGTAGACACAGGGTTTTTAGTGATACTTACTCTAGATCTGATGGTGAAGACATACAAGTCTGGTGGGGCAGAGACAACGTGTAGCTCTAAAATTCTATGGCTGGCATACCAAAAAGTTTCAACTCAAGTATCAATTCTAATTGACTGGTAGTATTTCTCTGGAACATTATATTGAGAAAACTTCAGAGAGAGAATCCAAGATCAGAAAGAAAAAAATGCTATAACAGACTAGTAATATCTGCCATGGAGAGAAGCAGTAAGAACATGCATCAAACATACCATCCTACCTACGGTATGAGTTTCTGCAATCAACTGTAGTTTAAATATAAAAACTTCAGTTCCTTTTCTCTTACTAAAGCCAAATAAAGTTTTAAGAGAATTTAAATATTGTGGATTTTCTTTTTTTACTATCTACTCTGCCACAGTTGCTAGAGCTTTTTCCCCATAGCACCACTTTCCATACTAGCAGATTCGTTTATTACTCTGACAATTATCCATGGTATCTCCCCCAATGTATGACTCTACTTGAGGTAAGAAACAAACAAGTTCATGTATCACTTAACTAGGACAGAAATATCTAGAATTTATCAGAATAAAGTAGAGAATGGGTCCTAAGGGTATGGGTAATCCAAATTGGATAATCAGCTATTTTATTAAATGTTGACTTAAATGCTATATTTAACATCACCTATGTTTTCATAGTGAGATAGATGAAAATCAGCCATACTCTAGAACACATGACTATAACTGATTTTATTTATTTCAATAAATATTTATTGGGCATCTAGTCATTTTCAAGCATTAGTCTAAAAATTACACAAAGGTAAAACAGTTACTGTGGTACACTTTAAAGTGAACACAGTCTGGATATATGTATAACTGGTTCACTTTGCTGCACAGCAGAAACTAACACAACACTGTAAATCAGCTATACTCCAATAAAAATTAATTAAAATAAATAAATAACACAGTCTGGTCTCTGTCTTCAAAAACTTATGATTTAGTAGAAGAGATCAATATTCAACTAACTGATTATATAGGACAATTTAATATACACAAAACAATAACGTGTACAGTTTGTAGCTATAGCAGAAATTATTAAATTTGAGAAGACTACTGCTTTTTAAATTAAGGACTTAGTAGAAGTACCCCAAATCCTTCATTGAAATAAACAAAATCAATGAATCAGGAATGGGTTTACCCTAAAGCTGGCTGCTTTTGCCACACCGGAGGAGACCCAAAAGGACTGTGAACATACTTCTCATCAAAGAAAACATGAAAGGAGTTTGGAGTCCACATGAAGCATTCATCCCTCCATTCTGCCATAATGGTCCTCCTGCTGCTCCAGGCATCTAAACCCAAGGTATGCTCATCGGCTCAACGTTAGAAAGAAGACAGTCATCAGCAAGGTCTTCCAGATGACTATCATGAAAGGAAATGATGGAAATGTCCAAAGTGAGCCAAGAGTATGAATTCAGAGGAAAGACCAGTTTACTAATTCATCAGCAATTTACCGATGCCTACTGCACGCAAGGCAGTTTATAAGGGACAGGGAATACAAAGTTGACAGAATTCCAATTTCTGTCCTCATTTCAAGAATCTCGGGTCTGTAAGGGGAGGAAACAGCTTTTAAGGAAATGAGTAAAATGAATTTGAGCCTTTTCCTAAACACTTTCCCTTCCCTCCCCTTCTCCACAACAAGCCAACTGTACAATCTCATGTAGGTTAGCAGGGAGCACACAAAGACTTGTGGCAGGGCATCCAGTCCACAGGCACCTGAGGAAGTGAGAAATGGGAGAAGGGTGGGACCTAAGCAGAAGATAGATCCATCTCAATCAGAAGCAGTGGGTCTGCTGACATCTTAGGAGGCAGGGCACAGGGAGTAGATGCCTGGAGGTGGAGGTGGCAGGCCTGGATGGTAAACTGGTTAGACTGAACAAAGTAAATTGTTGAGAATAACGAGAGCTGGGTTTCTCACCGGCAAATGTATTGATACTTACATACACAATAAAGAAGACAGTCTATAAAGAGTACTACTCTGACATGCTGCCTGGAAATTAGAGGTATCCATATGACCTCATGTATATTTATGTATTTACATATATATTATATATATATTCAAATAGATATAGAAATAGTATAAATATGCTTATATTTTCTAGCTTTCTATGTTGAGAGAGCTGAGAAGTGATGGCATCCCGCTAGTAATGAGAGCTCAGATCTTAGAACCACAACTTCTTGGATAAATAGCTGATTCCAGAATTGGGGTAATGAAAGTACAAGATAAGGCAGGAACATATTTTGGGGCCAGAAAGTAAGAAAGCGCTCAAAGAATAATGAGTACATGTCAAAAAGACACAGGAGCCTTGAATAGGGTTCCCACTGGCCACATCTGGGGCAAATTCAAATGTCAAAACTCATAATGATAGTAACAGATGACAAACCAATGAATAAAATAGGAATCCATGAAACTGTGCTGATCAAATTCAAAAATAAATGAGAAATTTCTTCTCTATGCTGGAATGTCAACAAATAAATGTAGATTGTAAGGGAAAATCAACATTTAGCAACCATGATATTGAGCTTGATACAAGTACTGGTTGTCAATAGAGGCTTAAAGGCGGTAGATAAAGGTGTGATGACAATAGGATATGGGCATAATCTTAGGATATTTTCCCCACAAAGTACTATGATTAGTATTAATATACTCAGGGAGAAATGGTGACTTTACAGTGGAGAAACTGGCAAGCACCAACATGATCAGGTGAAAAGTAAACATCACCCCTGTGTGCCCCAAGATGTGATGCACTGGTAAGAGCATAGTAACATTTTTATGGTACTACTGCCAAGAAAGCTTCAGTCTGGTCAGGAGGAAACACTGGGGAGACCCAGGCTGAGTGTCATGTGACAGAGAGAACACAGAGCCTCCATTATATAAAACTGTGAAGGGTGGGAAAGATGGGGGAAGGAGGAACACCTGTATAATTGGAGGAAACTGAAGAGATATAATAATTTAATGTAACATACATTCCTGGATGGGATGCTGGCCCAGAAGAGACACTTTGTTGAACAACTAGAGAAAAGTGAATGGGATCTGTGGATTTGATGGTAGTATTTTATCAACAATTTCCTGATCCGGAGAGTTTCATAAAGGTTATGTAGGAGTGTGTCCATGTTTGGGGAAATAACACACTGCAGCATTTAGGGGTAAGAGGGCATCAAGTCTGCAATTTGCTTTTAAATAGTTCCAAAAAAGACTAATGGTAATGGAGGCATTTTTTAAAAAGGGGGTGATGGAACAAATGTGTTAAATGTTAATAGTTGGGGAATCTCTGTGAGGGATACATAGGAGGTCTTTGTAATATACTTCAACTTTTCTATAAGTCTGAAATTATTTCAAAATTATTGAGCTGATTTTTTTTAAAGTTAATGTGATGAAGACTATTGCAGAGAAGTATAGCAGGAACAAATAGCCCACAAACCCAGTTAATGTAATTTTCTTCATCTTTCTCATAATTAATTGAATTTCTAATTCAAGCTCTAGAGACTGCCAAGATTCATATTCCATTCAGTGACTCCCCATATACTCCTTTTCAGGGACCTATATCTAAATTCTGGACTCTAATAAATTCCAGGATATTGGGGAGAGAGGTGTGGGAAGACAGCCTTCATTTTCACCAGCTTTGCAGGTATCCAGAGACAGTGATGACTTTATCTGGTCCCATCTCAGCATCCCATGCAGATCCCTGAAGAAATATTCCTCACTCTCCTTTCACACAGCTCCTTCAGGTTTGCTGCTCTCTCTACCCTAGTGACAACCTGGCATGACATAAGCTCCCCACAGCCCACCCCCCTCTAAAAAACTCATATACAACTATACCAGGGTAAAGTATGGGGGGGATTCTTGAACTGACTGACCGAGATTAACTTTCTGCCACTTTAAGGAATAGAGCACAAACTAAATATTTAACTGAAATATAGAAAAAATCTAAAAACTAATTTGCCTGCACTCTTGAGTTTGTGATGTGACAACAGAAAGTAGGTGGATGAAGGAGGGGGAGTTCCTGCCTGGCTTTTGAATGTCACAATCTTAAATCCTTAAGAGAACAGAAAGGAAGACTCGCAGCTCATGTGAAACCATTTGACAAAACATCATGAGTAGGGACTTCCCGGGTGGCACAGTGGTTAAGAATCTGCCTGCCGATGCAGGGGACACGGATTTGAGCCCTGGTCCGGGAAGATCCCACATGCCGCGGAGCAACTAAGCCTGTGCGCCACAACTACTGAGGCCCATGCACCTAGAGATCGTGCTCCGCAACAAGAGAAGCCCCCGCAATGAGAAGCCCATGCACCACAACGAAGAGTAGCCCCCGCTCGCCACAACTAGAGAAAGCCCACGTGCAGCAACGAAGACCCAGTGCAGCCAAAAATAAACAACTAAATTGAAAAAAAGCAAAACAAAACAAAAATAAACATCGTGAGTAACGGTGATACTCCCTCCCTCTCCTCATCCCACTCTCCAAGATGGGAAAAGGATTATGTACATGGAAGTGAAGGAAGAGAGTCAGAAGAAGAAGAGTTGGACATTGGTAGGACACAGAAAGAGAGAGGGGCCCTGGACCCTTTTTTCCTGAGCTAGTCCAGAGAGGGAGCAAAACCCCAGATAAGTTTGTGGGTTCAAAATCAGGTAGATCTTATATCCCATCTTCCCAGGAGAGTCTTATGGAGGTGGAAAAACCCAAAAAAGCAGTGGCTGCCCGGCATGTCTAGGCCAGTGGTTCTCATCCCTGGCGAAATGTTGGCACCACCTGGGGACTGTACCAACACTCAAACTCCTATCCAGGGTATGATTCTCAAACTTTAACAGGTATCAAAAGCACTTTCAGAGTTCTTAAAAAAAAAAAAAAAATCTACCTATCTATCCGGATACCATCCACAAAGTTCCTGATTCAGCAGGTCTGGGATATACCAAGAATTTCAGTTTCTAATCAGTCTCTAGGTAAGGCTGAATAGTGCTGCTTCTAGACTACACTTTCAGACCCCTGCCCCAGGTATTGGTAGCTTTAAAGCTCCTCAGGTGATCTTTACATTCAGCCAGGGCTGAGAACTGCAGGTCTAAGCAGATGGAGCCTCAGGCAATCCCCCAGACATTCCTTTTTATTGCATGGGAGAAAAAGAAAGCATTCCCAATTGGGTCTAAACGTTGCACAGTGGTAATGGAATGATCCCGATTCCAAAGAAATGAAAATTCCCGTGAAAGTCTGTGTCAATGACTGATCAAGAACTTGATGGAGGACAGACAGCTCAGGAGATGCCTCTGCAACCAGATGACATCAAGGAGCAGAAAGCCCTGTATTCCTTTCATCACCACCCTCCACCCCCCACATACACGCACAACATAGTCACAACCCAGGGAGAAAGTAAGTGGGGCAGTGGGACTTGCTGTTTGGCTGAGAGATTTAAATGTTTATCACCTTAGTGGAACAGGCACTCAAAATAAAAATTACACTGAGGCACAGAAAAATTTTAAAGCTAAACGTTTATGGCCTGATATTTTTTAAGTAGTAATAAGCAAGGTCATTTTTCATGGCTAAAGGGACCAGAAAGGGTGTGAGAAGAGTGGTTAAAGTTTGGAATGCTAGATGAGGTAATGGACATGGGAACTGACCAGAGATTGCTAAAAGGATTATGGACCTGAGTTGCAGGGCCAGCTGAGATTGGAAGCCATAAATTTGTAGTGGCATCAATTCACACAGTTGTGTGACTTTTCAGCACGTGCTGCCAGCCACCTCACAAAAGCAGAAGGAATTGCTTATATTGATCTAAAGTTGAGGGGTTGTGGATCGGTATAGCTAAAGGGCAAATCAATGAAGAAAACTAGAGCTCTTGAATGTCAGTTGTTTAACTATTAACTCTCATGGAAAAAGACAAGCAGCCAATTAGGCTTGAAGAAGGTGGAAACTTGGTAGCACAAGGGTGTAATACAATGCATTACCAAAATGGGAAATATATTCAATTTCAGTATTGCTCTGGGGCAAACATGAAAATCAGTGGGCGGATATAGGAAGTGGGAGCACCAGAAAAACCACAGTTTGAGAACCTAATCAATCAGGTACAGAGCAAATTATTTAACCACAATCAACTTAAAAATAATAATTTGAGGACAAACAATGAACTAAGTTTCTTTGGAATAGATATTCCTTTCTGAGACAAGAGAATAGCAACTATCAACACATACATAAAAGTCATCTTTTCCAGCTTTTTAAGGGACTAAAAGACGCATGATTCTTGTATTCTAAAAAAGAAAAATCTAAAAATCAACTAAAAGAGGTTTTTTGAATCATAATCTGAGAATTCAAACACTATCAAGTTACTTAGTATCTTTGACTTAGTACCAAATCAGACATTCCCAGAATTGTTACCTGGTATATGTTTTAGATGCTTTGCAATGATAAATAGTTTTAGTGGGCAAAACTAAAGGGATAATTGCTTTCATGTTTATCAGCAAGCTTCATTTTCCTTTCCTTACCATGAAAAATCCACTGAATTGGCCTTAACCCAAAAGTTCTTTGTGGTGAGTCTGAGAATGCAGCATACGTGTTTGCCAAAATAGTTATATGACAATGTTAAATTCAATGGGGCACTTATCTTACAAGCTTTAAAAAAGAATAAGAAATGGCACAATAGTTTCTCCTAGTCTGCGCTGAAAAAAAATCCGTTAAAAGAATCTTCTGATCATATTCTACAATTTATTTTAAATGGGAATTGCAGAAATGAGTAAGCAACCAACCAAAATGCCTGGAAGCAGTAAATGAAATTCCAGAGAGTGACTGAAAGTGTTGATCCAGATGGTGGTCAGTGTTTGGGAACTCTGCTGTCAGCCTAATTGTGAGTAATGACTGAATTCTGAGAAGTTTGCAGATTTGCATCAGATAAGCATCCACAATGTTGGATTCTTTCAAACTTTGTTTGAATGTGCCTTGGGCCATTATCTTTTTTTCACTTGTTTTAATCTTTGATCTTTCCATTTCTAAGAAGATATTCAAAAATATATATCCAGTGGCTTTTAAAACTAGCTTTAAATCTGTAATTCATTCTATCATCAAACTTTTAAAACTAAGTATATTGTACATATCACCAAAAAATGTAGCCAACTATTTACTCAACAAACGTTTTTTTGAATTCCTCTTCTCTGATGTCTTCTCCTCTACTGCTTTCTTCTACCTCTCCTTCTCCTTCCCTCATTTCTCAAAATCTACCATCAAGGCTGCAACAGTTTCAGAGATCATACAGTTTAGTGGGAAGAAAAAAAAAACAAACATACATAAATAGAATTATTATAAAATTGTAATAGAGCTATAAACTCTTACTGGGTACCACGAAAGAGAAAAGTGGCAGTGGAAGGATGGAGAAAATATAAAGGCATGAATTTGCTTCAGAAATGACGGTTGACGGTCACGGAAAGCTTTTGGGGGAAGGTGATTTTGAAGACCAGCTGACTTTGGGAACAATAGTCCAGGCAAATGAACCAAAATGTGCATGAAGCCCTAAGGAGAAAAAGAGCATGGGGTGTTCCCAAAAGGGAAAGATGATTAGTGTAGCTTTAGGCCAGTGAGAGGACAGGAGCCTGAGTTTAAACTGGAGAAGCATTTAGACAATGAGGGGGCTTGAGGGATGGGAAGGGGCTTGGATTTGATTCTAAGTGCCCTAGGCAGTCACTGAAGGAGTGAGAGGTGGAGAATAACCCATTAGATCAGATATTTGAAGTTCTTTTTTAAAAAAATCACTGGCTTTTAGTAGACAACGGATGGGAGGAAGACAAAAGTAGAAGCAAGAACAATTAGAGATCAATGAATATAGTCTAGACAGGAGATAAGAGTGGCCTGAACTAGGGTGGGAACAACGGAGAGACATCCTGCCCCATTTCAGCCCCGAGTATACCCAATTCTATCTTTATATCAGCAAAATAGCTTTATGTTTTATCCCTCTTTTTTGCTCACAATTCTTTATCTGTATAAAGACATAAAGTGCCTGGTACTATAATTGCACATTGTTTTCATTTGTTCCAGTGAACTTTTTTTCTACTTATCCTGAAACTGTCATCTTCATAAGGAGGGACTTGAAAGAAAGATAAAAGGATAGCCAACATTCAGCTCACCTGAACTGAAAACAGTCAAGTTGTTTTGTAGAGTGAGAGAATAACTGTCATTCTAGTTCATGAGAAAATGTATTATATTTATACACTCTTGTCCTGTGGACTAAATATCATGTTATATAATCAGGCAAAATGACTCCAAGTCAACTATATAAACTTGACCCAAATATAAAAGTAAACTAAGACTTGAAGTTGGTTCCCAAACAAATTAAAAATTTACTAAGCAAGAGATCTTCAAGAAGGCAGAGGAGTAAAACGTGGAGATCACCTTCTTCCCCACAAATACATCAGAAATACAACTACATATGGAACAACTCTTACAGAACACCTACTGAACGCTGGCAGAAGACCTCAGACTTCCCAAAAGGCAAGAAATTCCCCACGTACCTGGGTAAGGCAAAAAAAAAAAAAACCAACAGAGAGAAAAGAATAGAGACGGGACCTGCACCTCTGGGAGGGAGCTGTGAAGGAGGAAAGGTTTCCACACACTAGGAAGCCCTTTCCCTGGTGGAGACAGGGGGTGGCCGGGGAGTGGTGGGGGTGGGGAGGAAGCTTCGGAGCCACGGAGGAGAGCGCAGCCACCGGGGTGTGGAGGGCAAAGCAGACAGATTCCTGCACAGAGGATTGGTGCCGACCTGCACCCACCAGCCTGAGAGGCTTGTCTGCTCACCCGCCGGGGCGGGCGGGGGCTGGGAGCTGAGGCTTGGGCTTCGGTCAGATCCCAGAGAGAGGACTGGGGTTGGCTGCGTAAACACCACCTGAAGGGGGCTAGTGCACCACAGCTAGCCAGGAGGGAGTCTGGGATAAAGTCTGGACCTGCCTAAGAGGCAAGAAACCATTGTTTCCGGATGCGCGAGGAGAGGGGATTCAGATCACCTCCTGAACGAGCTTCAGAGATGGGCATGAGCCACGGCTATCAGTGCAGACACCAGAGACGGGCATGAAATGCTAAGGCTGCTACTGCAGCCACCAAGAAGCCTGTGTGCAAGCACAGGTCACTATCCACACCTCCCCTCCCGGGAGCCTGTGCAGCTCGCCATTGCCAGGGTCCCATGATCCAGGGACAACTTCCACGGGAGAACACACGGCGCCTCAGGCTGGGGCAACGTCACGCCGGCCTCTGCCGCCACAGGCTCGTCCCGTACCCCTCCCTCCCCCCGGCCTGAGTGAGCCAGAGCCCCCTAATCAGCTGCTCCTTTAACCCCGTCCTGTCCGGGCAGGAACGGACGCCCTCAGGCAACCTACATGCAGAGGCAGGGCCAAATCCAAAGATGAACCTCGGGAGCTGTGTGAACAAAGAAGAGAAAGGGAAATCTCTCCCAGCAGCCTCAGGAGCAGCGGATTAAATCTCCATAATCAACTCGATGTACACTGCATCTGTGGAATACATGAATAGACAACGAATCATCCCAAAATTGAGGCCGCGGACTTGGGGAGCAACTGCAGACTTGGGGTTTGCTTTCTGCATCTAATGTGTTTCTGGTTTTCTGTTTCTCTTAGTTTACTATTTAGAGTTTATTATTATTGGTAGATTTGTTTACCGATTTGGTTGCTCTTTCCTGTTTTTTTTAATATGTAGATATATATATTTTTTCCTTTATCTCTTTTTGTGTGTATGTGTATCCTTCTTTGTATGATTTTGTCTGTATAGCTTTGCTTTTACCATTTGTCCTAGGGTCTGTCTGTCTGTTTTTTCTTTTTTTTTTTTGGACAGTTTTTACACTTGTTATCATTGGTGGACTTGTTTTTTGGTTTGGTTGCTCTCCTCTTTCTTTTTTTTGAGTTACTTTTTAATTTTCCTATTTTTAAAATTATTTCTTTTATTTTCATAACTATTTTATTTTATTTACTGTTTTTTCTTTCATTCTGTCTCTTCTGCTCCCTTTTCTTCTGAGCTGTGTGGCTGACAGGGTCTTGGGGTTCCGGCCGGGTGTCAAGCCAGTGCCTCTGAGGTGGGAGAGCCAAGTTCAGGACACTGGTCCACCAGAAACCTCCCAGCTCAACGTAATATCAAACAGTGAAAGCTCTCCCAGAGATCTCCATCTCAACACTAACACCCAGGTACACTCAATGACCAGCAAGCTCCAGTGCGGGACACCCTATGACAAACAACTAGCAAGATAGGAACACAACCCCATCCATTATCAGAGAGGCTGCCTAAAATCATAACAAGGTCAGAGACATCCCAAAATACACCACCGGACGTGGTCCTGCCCACCAGAAAGTCAAAATCCAGCCTCATCCACCAGAACACAGGCACTAGTCCCCTCCACCAGCAAGCCTGCACAACCCACTGAACCAACCTTAGCCACTGGGGGTGCAATGGGAACTATGAACCTGCACCCTGCAAAAAGGAGATCCCAAACACAGTAACTTAAACAAAATGAAAAGACAGGGAAACACACAGCAGGTGAAGGAGCAAGGTAAAAACCCACCAGACCAAACAAATGAAGAGGAAATAGGCAGTCTACCAGAAAAAGAATGCAGAGTAATGATAGTAAGGATGATCCAAAATCTTGGAAATAGAATGGAGAAAATACAAGAAACGTTTAAAAGGACCTAGAAGAAATTAAGAGCAAACAAACAATGATGAACAACACCATAAATGAAATAAAAAATTCTCTAGAAGGTATCAATAGCAGAAGAACTGAGGCAGAAGAACAGATAAGTGACCTGGAAGATAAAATAGTGGAAATAACTACTGCAGAGCAGAATAAAGACAAAAGAATGAAAAGAATTGAGGACAGTCTCAAAGACCTCTGAGACAACATTAAATGCACAACATTAGAATTATAGGGGTCCCAGAAGAAGAAGAGAAAAAGAAAGGGACTGAGAAAATATTTGAAGAGGTTATAATTGTAAATCCCTAATAAGGAAAAGGAAAGAGTTAATCAAGTCCAGGAAGCACAGAGAGTACCATACAGGATAAATCCAAGAAGAAACACGCCAAGACACATATTAATCCAACTTTCAAAAATTAAACACAAAGAAAAAATACCCAAAGCAGCAAGGGAAAAACAACGAATAACACACAAGGGAATCCCCATAAGGTTAACAGCTGATTTTCCAGCAGAAACTCTGCAAGCCACAAAGAGTGGCAGGACATATTTAAAGTAATGAAATGGAAAAACCTACAACAAAGATGACTCTACCCAGCAAGGATCTCATTCAGATTCGACAGAGAAATTAAAACCTTTACAGACAAGCAAAAGCTAAGAGAATGCAGCTCCACCAAACCAGCTTTACAACAAATGCTAAAGGAACTTCTCTAGGCAGG
The DNA here is from genome assembly GCF_003031525.2 of Neophocaena asiaeorientalis asiaeorientalis. NCBI lineage: Eukaryota > Metazoa > Chordata > Mammalia > Artiodactyla > Phocoenidae > Neophocaena > Neophocaena asiaeorientalis. The sequence continues at coordinate 15,220,591 of NW_020176571.1, read as the reverse complement.
AAAAACGAGAGGAGAAAAGACCTACAATAACAAACCCAAAACAATTAAGAAAATAGTAATAGGAACATACATATCGATAATTACCTTAAATGTAAATGGATTAAATGCTCCAACCTAAAGACACAAACTGGCTGAACGGATACAAAAATAAGACCTGTATATGTGCTGTCTCCAAAAGATGCACTTCAGACCTACAGACACACACAGACTGAAAGTGAGGGGATGGAAAAAGATATCCCATGAAAATGGAAATCATAAGAAAGCTGGAGTAGCAATTCTCATATCAGACAAAATAGACTTGAAAATAAAGACTATTACAAGAGATAAAGAAGGACACTACATAATAATCAAGGGATCAATCCAAGAAGAAGATGTAACAATTGTAAATATTTATGCACCCAAAATAGGAGCACCTCAATACATAAGGCAAATGCTAACAGCCATAAAAAGGAAAATCAAAAGTAACACAGTCATGGTAGGGGACTTTAACACCCCATTTTCACCAATAGACAGATCATCCAAAATGACAATAAATAAGGAAACACAAGCTTTAAATAATACATTAAACAAGGTGCACTTAATGGATATTTATAGAACATTCCATCCCAAAACGACAGAATACACTTTGTTCTTAAATGCTCATGGAATATTCTCCAGGATACATCACATCTTGGATCACAAGTCAAGACTTGAAGAAATTGAGATCGTATCAACTATGTTTTCCAACTACAACATTATGAGATTAGATATCAATTACAGGAAAAAATCTGTAAAAAATACAAACACATGGAGGCTAAACAATACACAACTAAATAACCAAGAGATCACTGAAGAAATCAAAGAGGAAATCAAAAAATACCTAGAAACAAATGACAATGAAACCATGACGACCCAAAACCTATGGGATGCAGCAAAAGCAGTTCTAAGAGGGAAGTTTACAACAATACAGTCCAACCTCAAGAAACATCTCAAATAAACAACCTAACCTTACACCTAAATCAATTAGAGAAAGAAGAACCAAAAAAACCCCAAAGTTAGCAGAAGGAAAGAAATCATAAAGATCAGATCACGTATACATGAAAAGGAAACGAAGGAAACAATAGCAAAGATCAATAAAACTAAAAGCTGGTTCTTTAAAAGGATAACAAAATTGATAAACCATTAGCCAGACTCATGAAGAAAAAAAGGGAGAAGACTCAAATCAATAGAACTAGAAATGAAAGGGGGGAAGCAACAACTGACACTGCAGAAATACGAAGGATCATGAGAGATTACTACAAGCGACTCTATGTCAATAAAATGGACAACCTGGAAGAAATGCACAAATTCTTAGAAAAGCACAACCTTTTGAGACTGAACCAGGAAGTAATAGAAAATATAAACAGACAGATCACAAGCATTGAAATTGAGACTGTGATTAATCATCTTCCAACAAACCAAAGCCCAGGACCAGATGACTTCACAGGCAAATTCTATCAAACATTTAGAGAAGAGCTAACACCTATCCTTCTCAAACTCTTCCAAAATATAGCAGAGGGAGGAACACTCCCAAACTCATTCTATGAGGCCACCGTCACCCTGATACCAAAACCAGACAAAGATGTCACAAAAAAGAAAACTACAGGCCAATATCACTGATGAACATAGATGCAGAAATCCTCAATAAAATACTAGCAAACAGAATCCAACAGCACATTAAAAGGATCATACACCATGATCACGTGGGGTTTATCCCAGAAATGCAAGTATTCTTCAATATATGCAAATCAATCAGTGTGATAAACCATATTAACAAACTGAAGGAGAAAAGCCATAGGATCATCTCAATAGATTCAGGAAAAGCTTTTGACAAAATTCAACACCTATTTGTGATAATAACCCTCCAGAAAGTAGACATAGAGGGAACTTATCTCAACATAATAAAGGACATATATGACAAACCCACAGCCAACATCATTCTCAATGGTGAAAAATTGAAACCATTTTTACTAAGATCAGGAACAAGACAAGGTTGCCCACTCTCACCACTATTATTCAACATAGTTTTGGAAGTTTTAGCCACAGCAATCAGAGAAGAAAAAGAAATAAAAGAATCCAAATCGGAAAAGAAGCAAAGCTGTCACTGTTTGCAGATGACATAATACTATATACAGTAAGCCTAAAGATGCTAACAGAGAACTACTAGAGCAAATCAATGAATGTGGTAAAGTAGCAGGATACAAAATTAATGCACAGAAATCTCTTGCATTCCTGTACACTAATGATGAAAAGTCTGAAAGAGAAATTAAGGAAACACTCCCATTTACCACTGCAACAAAAAGAATAAAACCTAGGAATAAACCTACCTAAGGAGACAAAAGACCTGTATTCAGAAAACTACAAGACACTGATGAAAGAAATTAAAGATGATACAAACAGATGGAGATATATACCATGTTCTTGGGCTGGAAGAATCAACATCGGGAAAATGACTATACTGTCCAAAGCAATCTACAGTTTCAATGCAATACCTACCAGCTATCAATGGCATTTTTCACAAAACTAGAACAAAAAATTTCACAGTTTGTATGGAAACACAAAAGACCCCGAATAGCCAAAGCAATCTTGAGAAAGGAAAACGGAGCTGGAGGAATCAGGCTCCCAGACTTCAGACTATACTACAAAGCTACAGTAATCAAGACAGGATGATACGGGCACAAAAACAGAAATATAGATCAATGGAACAGGATAGAAAGCCCAGAGATAAACCCACGCACATATGGTCACCTTATTTTTGATAAAGGAGGCGAGAATATGCAATGGAGAAAAGACAGCCTCTTACTGAATAGTGCTGGGAAAACTGGACAGCTACAAGGAAAAGAATGAAATTAGAACACTCCCTAACACCATACACAAAAATAAACTCAAAATGGATTAAAGACCTAAATATAAGGCCAGACACCATCAAACTCTCAGAGGAAAACATAGGCATAACACTCTATGACATAAATCACAGCAAGATTCTTCTTGACCCACTTCCTAGAGAAATGGAAATAAAAACAAAAATAAACAAATGGGACCTAATGAAACTTAAAAGCTTTTGCACAGCAAAGGAAACCATAAACAAGACGAAAAGACAACCCTCAGAATGAGAGAAAATATTTGCAAATGAAGCAACTGACAAAGGATTAATCTCCAAAATTTAGAAGCAGCTCATGCAGCTCAATACCAAAAAAAATAAACAACCCAATCCAAAAATGGGCAGCAGACCTAAATAGACATTACTGCAAAGAAGATATACAGACTGCCAACAAACACATGAAAGAATGCTCAACAGCACTCATCATTAGAGAAACGCAAATCAAAACTACAGTGAGGTATCACCTTACACAAGTCAGAATGGTTTGGAGAAAAGGGAACCCTCTAGCACTGTTGGTGGGAATGTAAATTGATACAGTCACTAAGGAAAACAGTATGGAGGTTCCTTAAAAGTCTAAAAAGGGAACTACCACATGACTTAGCAATCCCACTACTGGGCACATACCCTGAGAAAACCATAATTCAAAGAGAGACATGTACCACAATGTTCATTGCAGATCCAGTTACAATAGCCAGGACATGGAAGCAACGTAAGTGTCCATCAACAGATGAATGGATAAAGAAGATGTGGCACATATATACAACGGAATATTACTCAGTCATAAAATGAAACTAAATTGAGTTATCTGTAGTGAGGTGGATGGACCTAGAATGTGTCATACAGAGTGAAGTCAGAAAGAGCAAAACAAATACCATATGCTAACACATATATATGGAATCTAAAAAAAAAAAATGGTTTTGAAGAACCTAGGGGCAGGACAGGAATAAAGATGCAGATGTAGAGAATGGACCTGAGGACACGGGGAGGGGGAAGGGTAAGCTGGGACGAAGTGAGAGAGTGACATGGACTTATATATACTACTAAATGTAAAATCGATAGCTAGTGGGAAGCAGCTGCATAGCACAGGGAGATCAGCTCGGTGCTTTGTGGCCACCTAGAGGGGTGGGATAGGGACAGTGGGAAGGAGATGCAAGAGGGAGGAGATATGGGGATATATGTATACGTATAGCTGACTCGCTTTGTTATAAAGCAGAAACTCACACACCATTGTAAAGCAATTATTCTCCAATAAAGTTAAAAAAATTATTAAGCATTATCCCTCTTCTCTATCAATGAAAATATCAGTGTTGATATATCCAAGGAGTTTTTCACATTATGACAGTGTTCATCTATACTTCCCAAGCAGTTAGTTAAAGAAAATTAGCATACCTTGGCATTTATAATTCTTCACTGATTTGATGGTTCTTTGGTGACATGAATTATAAGTGACATTAATGCACACAGTATGACACGGTCTAAAACTTTTCATTTCAGTGTAAAGTCCCTTGTTATTTATTTGTTAGTTTATAAAGGGCTTAGCCTCATGGCTAGACTATTTTCCTTACTAGAAAATGAGTAAAATAGATGCTTTATCCTAAATCATCTCTGCAGACAGGCCCAAATTATTCAATAATTCTTTAATACTCACAGTTGGGCATTTGCTGTCTGCTTTGATTCTTATCACTGGCAAAACCTTCCTAGATAGTTAGCAATTTACAATATGAATGAGTGGATATGTCAGTAAGAAAGAAAAATTCAGGTCAAGTGACAATAGCTAACTTTTTTTTTTTTTTGCGGTACACGGACCTGTCACTGCTGTGGCCTCTCCCGTTGCGGAGCACAGGCTCTGGACGCGCAGGCCCAGCGGCCATGGCTCACGGGCCCAGCCACTCCGCGGCATGTGGGATCTTCCCGGACCGGGGCACGAACCCGTGTCCCCTGCATCGGCAGGCGGACTCTCAACCACTGCACTACCAGGGAAGCCCCTAGCTAACTTTTTATACACGGAAGAAACTATTATTTTTCTAAGATGAAATCAAATAATTTTCTTTGGCTTCACTGAGTAGCAGGAGGGAGGAGCTGAAGTCAATTCGGGCTAAAGGCCAATCAATAGCACTCCAGCACTCTACACACGGCTCAAATCCATTTTATGAATCCCCTCTGGGAGTAAATCCCTAATTCCAAATTAGGTCTCCAAATCCCTTTCAATGCTTCAGCTTCTGCTAGCTGATCTGGGTAGATATTTACCCCAGACTCCTTCTTCCATCTTTGTTTTCTTTTTCTTTTCATGTGCCATTCTTGTGATGAATATTTGAACATCAGCATGACGCTTATATAACCTTAAGTGCCAAGCTTCTCAGAGGGAGCTGAGGCAGCGAAGCGGAACATATCATGGCCGGGAAAGGGGAAGTGCTACCATGATGATTTACCCAGAGGACTTGCCCTACATGCATGCTGCATAAATTAAATTCCATTCGTCATCCTGGTTGTCTTTGTCAAAGCTATCTCTCTCCCTTTTGTAAACAGCAGCAGGGTTCTGTAGCACTGGAATACTAGGGAAAACAGACGAGAAAGGGCAATATATGTACCTCCACAGGGCATGCAGAAAATCGTTTTCTAGTGACATGAGTGAACAAAGAAAATTGCACTAGAGAGACTTGTTCCACAGCATGAGGAAACATTTTGCAGGAGGGTGGATAAAAGATGTGATGAACGTAAATGGCATTATGAAACAGTGGCTCCTGAAATCGACATAATCATTATATACAGTGTTTCCTCAGATATAATCATGTGACATATTTACCCTTGTCACCGTTCTCTTACCCAGCACTTCATCCATCTTCCTTAGTTCTCCAAATTTGTTCTGTGTAATATGTGTCCTATGGCTCCTTAACACGTAGTGAATAAGAATAATGCACTCCTGTCATGACATCAGGTACCAACCCATACAAGGAGTCAGGTGACTAACCACTGGCAACGAACATTAGAATGTCCTTGCTGTTTGCCAGCCAGGAGATACCTCTGGGCAATTGATTTCCTCCGGTTTAGTTTGGGTTTATTTGTGTATCTTCGAACTGAGTCACCAGAAACTGTGGCCTCTGGATCTGTAAAAGATTAGCATTCCTGACAGAAAGGCAATCAATAACAGCGAGAAACATCTGCTGCCTTAAAGGCACAATATCTTGTTGTTTATTCAACATTATTTATGCTTCTCCCTTATTTGTGTTATGAATAGAGAGATTCAAACTGGTAAAAAAAAAAAAAAGCTCTAGATTAAATACCTAATTAGTGAACCCCAACTTCTAAAAGGTTCTCTTTTCCTTACTAATTAAGCTTCATTAAATCATAATCATGGATTAATCCTAATTATAGCAGGTTTTTGTAATTAATTTTCTTATTTTTATCAAAAAATAGAAAATAAGAGCTAAGTCAGAGTATATTTTATATTGACACTTCAATATATCAATCTTTTATAATGAAACTAAAGTATTTTAAGTTATAGAAGACATATTTAAGTCCCAATGTAGAATAACCATAATTCAGCACCAGTGCTAAGAAGTGCTCTCTCATCGCAAAAAAAATAGCATTGACGGGAATTCTTGTATTATGAACACCTGCTATAAGCTAGTCTTTGAGCATAACGCACTATTGTCAAGCAGTTTGATACCTACAAACTTCTGAGGGTACAGAAAACACCTCAAAACAACATGCCCAATATAAAACATCAGGTCTTCTCCGACCACTTCCTTCCCCTATATGCTGTACCATCCATCCAGGCCCACAAGCCATAAAACTAAGAGGCTTCTCTGTCATTTCCCTCACCCTTACCCCCACATCTTACCCAACACCAACCCTGTTCATTTTATCTCCTAAATAAATTTGCAGTGGTTTCACCCCAGGCTACACTACATACACCTCCTCCATAGGTAGTGCAAAACAGTCTCCTAACTGGTTTTCCTGAATTTTCCCTTTCCAGACTACAATCTAGTCTCCACAATACAGTCATAGCAACCTTTTAAAAATACAAATCTCAAACCATCCTTAAAACCTTTACCCACTGGCATCTGGGGCTCCAAGGCAAGAGGACAGAGACAAACGCTCAGAAGTCAGGCTCCACGATCAAAGGAGCAACAGCAATGCCAACTAAGAACGCGTCTTCAGCAAATCTTCATACACATTACCCCCATGCGCCAGCCATACCGAGGTGTTAACCTTTTCCAGAACCCAGAATGGTGTTTATGATTCTTTGCTTCTAAAGGAACTCTTTACCCTTTTTCTTTCGAACTTTGTTCAACCCCTCCTACCTCTTTTGGCCTTTTCTGGCTCTACCAAGGCTGGGTTACCCGATCCTTAGTGCTAGGACTTTTAGGTCCTTAGGTTAAGACTTTTGTGTTTATGCTATTATCAGCCCTTTATTTAGATATGTGGCTATGGTCACCACTGGACTGTTAGCTGTTCATGAGTAAAAAGTATTCATTCATTTTCTCAACTTTTCAATGAATAGTTTGGAGTGTCTACTACTACATGCCAATACACATAACTCTAGTACATGAAAGGCACACAGTAGACAGTGGTTGTCCTGAGATAAAGAAAAACATTTTTTTCATGGTGTTCTATGTCTTCTTTATAAAAAAGAATAAAAAAGATTAGAAGAATCATGTTTTTATCATCATTGTTTTTTGTTGTTGTTGTTCTGGGTTGTTTTTTTTTTTAATCTTCAGTGTCCAGCACAATGCCTGACACACACTACGTGTCATGTAAATATTTTCTGAACAGGTGAAATGAATCCCTAGAAAACCCTTCCCATATTTCTGCTAGGGAAACTGCAACTCATGCTTCCTTCTTTGAGGAAACCCTACTCAGTATCCCCAGACAATTTTGTCAGCCTCTCCTTTATGCTCCCAGAGCAAATGTGCATACCCTTCCAAGAGTACTTAACTGCATTTTAAAATATTTTTGGAGTATCTTTTTTTTTTTCACTAGAGTATGAGCTCTTGATATCATGTGTCTTTTGGAACCACCGTAACGAATAAATGAATGCATGAAGAGCTACAATGAAAAACAATACCTGAAAGTGCACAAGGAAGTCCCAGTAATTTCGAATTGAAAGATAGAAGGTTAGGTTTCTGGAGGAAATGGTATTGGGAGTTGAAAGATGAAGAAGATGAATAAAATGTCAGGGTCATATAAGGGATAGAGATAAGAAAATGCAGTCCAGATGGAGGACAGTATAATGTAGCAGGTATGACTGTACATGTGTAGGAGTGAGTGGCTGGACCGCAGGAGAATGGAGGACTTGGAAGTGCTGCAGGGGTAGTTCAAGAAAAGAGCTTGAAGGCAGGTTATGAAAGGTTAATGCCATGCTGGGAGTTGCCACGGGTGGGATGTGAATGCCACTGAGGAACACAGCGTACTGCAGAACATCAGAATATGATAAGGGCAGAAAGTTGGATTTGGTGCATAGAACATGGAATCTTTTAGGAGACTCTGCTGGATATTGGAAGAGAGAATCAAGAATGCAGGATTTTCCCAATGGGTGGAAATAAAACAGTAGATCATTCTGAGAAGTTTAACAATGAAAGAAGATAAAAAGACAAGGACCAGAATTCAAAGTTGATTAGAGGAAAGTAAACGTGGGTAGGTCTGATAAAAAGAGACTAATTAATGGAGGCAATATCAAGAAACAGGTGAAGAGGATTATACAGGTGGAAGGGTGAACCTTTAAAAGGAAGAAGGAGATTTCTCCCTTAGGGATAAAATTGATAACCTTAAAAGAGGCATGTTATGCTTCCTTAGAATCTCTTTATTAGAATGCATGTGGTAAGGGTAAATTTTAGCATCAAAAAGTATTTAATTGTATTTTATTTATCACTTAAATGAATAAAGACTATATTATTTCAAAGGGAAAAGAGCTAGGTAGTATTGTCTGAGAGATGGTCTCTTAATTTTCTTGTAACTCTAAATGTCTTTGTCTATAAGTCTCTTCTAAGCCACTGCTCTTGATGGTTTCCAGTGTCAGAGGTCATGGGAAGGCTGCTCTTCCTCATACACTGTAATGGACAATGCCGGTAGATGTACTGGGTTTTATGTCTCTAAAAATGCCTTCCATAGAGTGAAAAATAATTGATTCCTTGCTACTGTGTATTTTTCAATCTCCAAAATTCAACGGCTGGGCAAACTATGTTGGGAAACTATTAAACGAATTTGCCGTATTTTAATTAAAACTTGATTTCAAATCAATGTATATTTTTATTCCTTTAAGAAATCAGCACAACAATGGTTCCCACACACAGATCATTCCATACTCTTACAGTATTGTCACATGCAAAAACAAAATAATGAAACCCTCATAAAGTTCATTACAAAACATGAAGTTAATTGAATTTCTCTTAACATAGTAGCAAAATTAAATTTTTTTAAAAATTCCTAGAAAACTGAATCATAATCATACTTTGCATAATCTGCTGAATAACTGCTGGGTATACTGATATCTTAAACGAAAAAAAAGTTTCAGTAAGTCCTTATACTGCACCAGGATGATCACTGAGTAATTTTTCGTTCCTTTGACTTTCTAAAATAAATTTATCACTGTCATCTATTATAAAAATTGTCCAAAATGATATGTAGTGAATTTTACCAGCATACTAAGCTTAATTTCAATTCTCTCTAGTTGTGGCTTTTCTTCATTTTAAATCATCCAAACTCTAATTTGTTTTTTGTTTACAGCTGTAGATACAGCACAGTGTATTAACGATTCATCCCATATGTTTGTTAAGGTGAGTTCAATCATTCTTTGGCAGGAGTCTTCTTTTTTAACCTACATCATGCAAGAAAAATTAGGTTGACCTAATTGCTTTTTGGAGCACGGGATCTTCACAGCCATATTTGCAATGTCTCCTTTTAAATGCTGGTATTCTCCCTACTCTTACCTTCTGATTTTTTTAAGATGTGCTAGAAAAAAGGGGGAAAAGTCTAGTGCTATGTAGGGTGCTGGCCTTGCTAGGTTTTAATAATACCGTGCTAAGCTTATTTTCCCATCTTGATTGATTAGAGCTTGATGGCGTAGCAGAAGTTTGCAGCAATATTAAAATAGTACCGTTACATCTCTTAAACATCATTCCAAAAAGCTTCCAATGAAAATCTGCTTACCCTCCCACTCCACCAGCTTCTGCTGTTATTTGCAGAAGACATTGCCAGGTCCTGGCTCTCAAGAAATCAGATAACTCTCTTAATGAACAATGGAATAAGAAGGAAAGGGCTGATGGCTCAATAAAACTATCCTCCATATCATTCTCATAGGCAGTTACCTAAGCCAGTTTCCCACTAGCATTTAAATAAATTCTTGAAGTAAAATAAAAGAGAAATGACTTTTCCTTTCGTAAATTGTGAAATCTAGTTGCTAGCATAAACTTTTTAAATTTAAACTGGTTTATAGCATAATTGAAAGATAATATATATTAAGGCACCAATAGATTGGAAACATATTTCAAGTAGCTCAAGAATTACTTTACTATGTGATTTAACAAGGAATCCATTTTAGATAACAAAATTAATCTTGTGAGTCACTAGGTTTTGTCTCTAGTGGTTGTCTCAGTACAAATAGAATGAACATTTATTGCCACCTAATATCCCAAGAAAGTAATAGTTTTAACTTATTTTTGTAGAAGTAAATGTGATAATAAATGCTTATCTATATGAGATACAGTGTAAAAATGCAATAGGGATACAAAATATCTAATCCAAGAAATAAATAGGAATAAGAATATATTGTACTGTGAATTAGGACTTTTAATACATTCACATCACCCCATGTGTCAGTCATTCAATGACTTTACCGGAAACAAATAAGTCCTATTTATACTCATCTCCATTTATAGGTTACAGACTTCTTCCCTCATGTAAGATTTGATACAAATATCTTAGTGGTTTCGTTGATTCGACAAAGAGAAAGAGATGGTTTTTTGTTTTGTTATTATATTAGTTTGAGAGGATGTTTTTTTCTTTCTTAAAATTCAATTAGACGTGTAGCTTCAAAATGGAGAATGAAAACATTTTCACATTTTTCAACTCTCAAAGCATCACCCCAAAATAATGAGGAGAACATGAAACATAAAATCAATTCCATCATAAATGCAAATGAGATGTGTGAAAAACAATTTATATAAATATGGAAATAGATGAAGTCAATGGCTTAGCAACTCAGAAAAGAGTCAAACCTAAGTGACCATAAAAGGTGGAAACCAGTGAAAAGTCAGGTGACTGTCCCTGCAGAACCTCAGAATGACAATATAGGTGACAGTGCAGAATGGCTCAAAAATCAAACTCCATAGGAAGTAAGAATAAGTAAATGGTACAAAGCAGGGCCACTTTCCTAAAATCTATAGAAGAGGCAGTTAGATCTGCAGCCAAAAACGTAAAATTTCTAGAAGATTAGCAGGAGACCAAAGGTTTGCTCTGTGGGCAACTCAGCAAGAGTAGCCCCAAGCTCCAAGCATGGAGAAGGGCCAGTGTGAGAGGCCATACAAAAAAACAGCGATTACGTCTGAAAACTGAACCACTGAGTCACTTCCCCAACCCTTCCCAGCTGGCTCCAGAATACCAGATGTCTCCAGGCAGGAGACTGAAGATACTTTGCTAGAGAAAATAAAAAGATAAAGACCTACAACTACCAACATGTATGGTCTCCTAATGACAAAGCTAACCAGCCATCTGACTACCCAAGAATGAAGATCACTAGTGGACAAGGCTTCCCTACCCAAAGATCTTCCGACCAGCTTTTTAGCTTCTAACTCAAAACAAATGGACAGCCAAAGATTACTGAATCGTTAAGAATTCAACATAAAATATAAGTAAAAAAAATGAACAAACACAAAATAAAATAGTTAGTAGGAAACAGACAATGAATTTCACAGACATTGCAGGTAACAATAATCATGACATAGGTGTAAAAGAGGCTAGGGGAGGGGGAAGGGGAAGCTGTGACAAAGCGAGAGAGTGGCATGGACATATATACACTACCAAACGTAAAATAGATAGCTAGTGGGAAGCAGCTGCATAGCACAGGGAGATCAGCTCGGTGCTTTGTGACCACCTAGAGGGGTGGGATAGGGAGGGTGGGAGGGAGGGAGACGCAAGAGGGAAGAGATATGGGAACATATGTCTATGTATAATTGATTCACTTTGTTATAAAGCAGAAACTAACACACCATTGTAAAGCAATTATACTCCAATAAAGATGTAAAAAAAAGACAGATTAACAAGAGAAAAAAAAAGAAAAGAGGCTATTGTATCAATGAAAGAGGAAATAAGCATGATTTTTTCAAAAAGGAAAATTTTGAAAGAGGTCTTGAAATTTTATTCTTCCAGTTTTATTGAGATATAATTGACCTACAGCACTGTATAAGTTTAAGGTGCACAGCATGATGATTTGACCTATATACATCATAAAATGATTACAAGTTTAGTGAACATCCTTTATCTCATATAGATAGAAAACTAAAGAAATAGATTAAAAAAATTTTCCATGTGATGAGAACTCAGGATTTACTCTTCTAATAATTTTCATACATAACATAAAGCAGTGTCAATTATATTTCTCATGTTGTATGTTACATCCCTAGTACTTATTTATCTTAGAGCTAGAAGTTTGTACCTTTTGACCACCTTCATCCAATTCCCCCTCCCCCACCCCCCACCTCTGGTAACCACGAATCTTCTCTTTTTCTATGACTTTGTTTTTAAAGAATAATTGACCTACAACACTATGTTAGTTCCTGGTACACAACATAGTGATTCCATATTTCTGTATATTACAAAATGATCACCACAATAAGTCTATTATGATGTCACCAAAGATATTACATAAGTATTGACTATATTCCCTATACTGTACCCACGACTCATCTATTTTGTAACTGGAAGTTTGTACCTCTTAATCTCCCTCACCTAGCTCCCTCATCCCCCAACCCCCTTCCCTTTGGCAAGTGCCTTTTTTGTTCTCTGAATCTATGACTCTGTGTCTGTTTTACTATGATGGTTCATTTGTTTTGTTTTTTAGATTCCACATGTAAATGAAATCACACAGTATTTGTCTTTCTCTGTCTGACTTATTTCACTTAGCATAATACCCTCTAGGTCCATTCATGTTGTCACATACGTCAGGATTTCATTCTTTTTTATGGCTGAGTAATATTCCATTGTATATATTTCTTTATCCATTCACCTATTGATGGACACTTAGTTTGCTTCCATATCTTGCCTGTTATAAATAATGATGCAATAAATATTTCCTCTTAAAATTTTAAAGTAGGATTTCTGCAATATAAAAATCAAAGAAGATTTAGGTAATAATGTCCTGGAAATATAAAGTAAAGCCAAAAGCCAATTAGATAGGTAATAGAAGAGAAAATATAAGAATAATGAGGATTAATCTAGGAGATAAATCATACAACTAATGGGATCATCCAGAGACAGAGAACAGATGAAATGTTAGTTGGGAGAAAATCATCAAAGAAATAATACAAAAAAATTTTCAATAACCAATGTACATAAATTTCCAGAATGAAAATGTCCACCAAGTGCCCAGTACAATGAATGGAAAAATATTAACAAGACAAACTTTTGACTGATACTTCAATTAATATAAAATATTTAGGTTTTGGTATATTACTTTTGTTTTATTTTCTACTTTTATTGCTATTTTATGTGTTTTCATGTTTCCTAGATATTTTAATAAGAAATTGAAAAAGTATGACAGGCTGTTTGTCTGCTGCTATGTTAACAGAAAAAAAACTTATTGTTGAGGGTCTACAGCACACAATTACTTAAATGCACACTCTTGTCTTATTTCATGACTACTATATTTTCATGTTCATCAAAATATAAGGACTAGCCCACAAATATACCATCAAATCATTTTTAACAAGAGTACTAAACTAACTCAATAGGAAAAGCAAAGTCGCCTATGCAAAAATTATTTCAAGATAGCTTACAGATGCAAATGTAAAAACTCAAAATACTTGTAGAAGAAATATATGAGGATGTCTTTCAATCTTGAGAAAGGCAAATATTTCTTAGGTAAGAGAGATAAAGCACTAGTGATGAAAGAAAAATTGATAAATCTTACTTATCAAAAACTTGTTTTTGTCAAACAAAAAAAACCCCACCTCTATTAAGAAAATAAATAGGCAAACCACAGACTAAGAGATAATATTCACAACTCATATAATTGACAAAAGATTTGAATTCAGAATATATAAACAACTTCTAAAATGCAATGACAAAATGGTAGGAAACCCAGTTTAAAAACAGGCAAAAGGTATTCCTAAAAGAAGATTTTTAAAAGTCTAATAAGTACATTAAAAAGTGTTCACGGGACTTCCCTAGTGGTGCAGTGGTTAAGACTCCGCGTTCCCAATGCAGGGGGCCTGGGTTCGACCCCTGGTCAGGGAACTAGATCCTACGTGCATGCCACAACTAAGGAACCCATGTGCCGCAACTAAGGAGCCCACGAGCCACAACTAAGACCCAGAGCAACCAAAAAAAAAAAAGTGTTCAATATTATTAGTCATCAGGGAAATGCAAATTAAAACCACAATGAGAAATGATAAACCACTACACACCCGCTGGAATAGCTAAAATAAAAAAGATTGAATACAAATATTGATGAGGATGTGGAGCTAGTAGTATTCTGCTACTTTGCTAGTGGAAGTTTAAATGACCCAATCACATTCACCTTATGATGCGACAATTCCACTCATAGATATTTACCCGAGAGAAACGAAAACATATGTCTTCAGAAAGACTTGTACATGAATGTTCATTGCAATGTTAGTCATAATAGCCCCAAACTGGAAACAGATCAGTGTCCATCAGCAGCAAAACAGGTAAACTGTGGTATTTATTCTATGGTATACTTCTCAGCAATAAAAAGGAACATGGATGCATCTCAAAAACATTATGCTGAAGAAAAGGAGCCAGATACAAGACTGCATGCTGTATGGTTCCATCTCAGTAAAGTACTAGATTAGGTAAAACTAATTAATTAGTGATTGGGGTGCGTGTGTGTGTGTGTGTGTGTCTGTGTGTGTGTGTGTGTGTGTGTGAGGGAGGTTATTTCATGGGAAGGGGCACAAATTCACTATCTAGGGTAATGGAAATTGTCCATATCTGGATAAAAATGTGGGTGACACAGATGTATTCATTTTTCGATACTGATGGAACTATACATTTAAGATTTGTGAATTTCACTCTATGTAGATGATATTTCAATAAACTTATCATATGGATGGAAATAGAAGGGCTAGGATTCCATATTAGATTTATAAGACATTTTTCCCCAGTAATTATCAGGTCATGGGTAACATTAGTATAGAGTCCAAATGACATATTATAAAAACTCAGCCAAAGTAGACCTTAATATCGTTACAAGAGAAGTTCCAGTTTTATAATGACCCCACTGCTGTTTATGACGAATTCTACTGTAGGTGGAAGTTAACCTGAAAACTACTCCCAATCAAAAAAGTGTATACATATTGCAAACTGCCCTAAATGAAGTTGTTTATAACCATTAGGGATTTCTTTGGTATATATCTCAACGGTTAGAGGTAAATGAGGGTTAGGGGTGTCTTTCCCCAGTCATTTCACCTCTGGGAGGTGTGTTATGATGAAAGTTTTAGACTGAATTTGGTAACACATACTAATGCTTATTAGCTGGCAACTATGAACACAATCATACAAACTGTTCTGCGTGTTCAAATTCCCAGCTCTCTCCTCTTCGGCACTTTGACAACAAACACTTTGCACAGAGGTTTAATTAGAATCACATGCTCTAGTGGAAGGAGTCAGCTAATATTCTAGTTGGATCAAGTAACAGAACCCTCCAAAGATCTTGGGACATGAGGTTGATGGAGTTTAGAAACAGGGTATGTAACTGAGCAGGACCCTATGGGGCCTTCCCAGGATGCACCCCTCCTTCCTTGTCCCCTGCCTGCCTCTTGTTTGTGGAAAAGCTGTAGTCTTCTAGCCCTCCCCAGGGTCACAAAAGCCTTGCTCAAGAATTAATGATTGAAAGGATGTGACCATGTAGTGACAAAAGTAGCAGTTGGGCCAGGAGAACTGGTAACAATTTAAACAGTAAATCAGCCATCTGGCAGTCACAGAATCTTTAGTTCCTCCCTGAAGTACATAAATAACAGTATCTGGTGTACATTCCTGAGTTGTTTTACAGATATTAAAGCCCCCGCCAAATGGAGGAAGTTAACTACACGATGACCATGAATACTGGCTGGAGCATAAGGACTGGTAAAGTTAACCCTTGTGACACTGCCCGCTACTTCACCATCAACCAGTCACAGAATTACCCATGAGCTGATCACATACCCTGCAACTCCTCTCCCTCACGTTATCTTTAAAAATGCTTCCACAAAACCCATTGGTGCCTTTTCAGCATGAGCTGCCCCATTCTCTTGCTCAGCCCTTGCAATAAACCTTTCTCCACTCCTAACTCCGACGTTTCCATTTGTTTGGCATCACTGTGCGATGGGCACACAAACTTGGGTTTGAACAAAAGGTAGAGATTCTTAGGTCCTGTGTGAGCACAGATGAGTTGGCTACATCATACCTCTAGCCAATCGACATGTCTTGAAAATCACTCATTTCCTCAATGAAAAATAAGATATAACTTCATTTATGCTAATCTATAAGTACTCTCGAGCTGACCTCAGGTAAAAATAGTTGTAGCTTAGCAACCTTGTGAGTTTTAGTCTGTTTAGAGCAGTGGTTCTCAAACATGGCTATATGTTAGAATCATCTCTGGAGAGTTTTTAAATCCCAATGCCCAGGCCACACTCCAGGCCAATAAAATCAGAGTTTCTAGGGGTGAAAGCCAGTCAACAGTACTTTTCAAACCTCCCTAGGTGATTCCAATTTACAGACAAAGCTAAGAACCACTGGATCAGAACCTTCCAATCTAGCCTAAATGCAGTGGATATCCTCAAACGGGTGTTTTAAATGCTATTTAACTACCTTTAAAGGATAAATAATACACACTAGATACCATACCGTTGATGTTTAAGTATTTTTAAGTAAATACGATAGCATGAAACTCACCCCATTTCCTCAAGGATAAAACAGAAACAACAGAACTAGAGATATCAACTAGAACAGACTGGTAATAACTACCACCACCACCCCACCCCCTGGCTCCAGGAAGGGAATTTGGCCATTTTTGAGTAATGGATACACTTATACATAGATGATTAAGATTCTGCTTGAAATTTTTAATTTTAAGCAATTACACCCTGAGATTGTCTGTAAATAGTAGTATGTGACCTGATTCAAGGAAGTGGCTATCTCTGCCAGACCACTTTGAAGCAAAGCAGCAAGGTACACACAATCAGCAAAACCTGGATGACAAAAGAAGAAAACCTGAAATGGACCAGAGCATTGATAATTCCCTTAGCCCAGCTGGCCAAAGACTTTACTAGTTCTTGATGATGAGAAATTGGAAGATATTTTCCGAACACAATTGCGAGTTACTTGTATTTGTGTTATATAAATAAATTTTAGGTAAATGGCTGAGTAAAGTATATATTTTCTTATGATTTAGTGGGAGTTTGGACATTCTCTTGTAATCTTTTTTTTTTATAGTCTTTTATATCACAGACTTAGCCCAATCCTAACCAGTACCCTATCTTAAAAGATTCTCCCTTAAAGAATGTGAGCCCAGACCCCAATGCCCTATAAATATTCCTCTTCTGACTCCCCCTTCCAGAGACACTACTAAGGCTTGTCAAGGTGATAAAGTCTAATTCCTGTTTTGGAATGCCATTTATTACATGAACTCAGTAAATGTATATTGATAATGTTTAGCAATATAAAATTCCAATCAAATATTGCAAAATATTTTGTACCATCCCATTTGTTAATCAAAAACAGTCTGAGGGGCTTTGCAGAGAAACAAAAGCTTAGCCTTTATCCCAAAAAAGCTCCTTCCCTAGCGTCAGGTCACCTAACAGTTATTAGAAATTTACACCCAAATGCTATAGTCAATCTCAGGGCTTCTGTCACATTATTTCCCTCCCTCTGGAATTCTCATCTTGAGATCATCTTTCCAAATGTGGTTTAGATGACATTTCTGGGAAGTCTTTGATGAACCCTTTCAACCTTCCCTTTATAATTCATCACTCCTTCCTCTCAGCTACGTCTTTTATGTTTACTGTATAGTATTTGTTTTCATTTCTTTCTCCTCCCACAACACTTTGACCTACTTGTGGGCGGGACCCATAGTATTTCTGCCCTCATCACAGAGCCTAAATTTTTTTTCAAATGTAATAAGTGTTTATTCAACTATTTCACCAGATTTTTGGTCCAATGATTATTTTCCTTAACTTCAGACTCTACTTATAGACCCTTATTAACTAATGACACCTGAGTGGTATATTACTTTTGCATGAGAAGAGGCTCACTAATGTCGAGACACACAGATGTCAGTTGGTTGAGACAGAAATGCCAACTAGAAAAAGGGCAACTAAAATAGAAACTAGAAAGGTGCCAAAGGCAAAAGTCAACTATTTGGGGTCATTCTGGTGAATGAGGATTTTGTAGAAGTCTGGTAGCTTCTGTATGCTTTCCAGGGAAATTTCAGAATAATTTACTTTTGTATGCTTAAGTGTTTAGTTAAAAAAAATAACTGATATGTAAGATTCTATCAGGTTCAAAAGAGTAGGATACGTACATATTTGTGTGTGTGTGTGTATGTGTGTGTGTGTTTTCTTGCAGAAAAGAAAAATTTATATTGCCCTGTCACATCCCGTATTGTTATTGTTCCTGAATTTTTTTCAGAGATACATGCTAGTTATTATATTCCCTATTTAAAAATAGAGAATTTTCTAATGTTGCATTCTTCACGGAAGAAAACACTTGTTTTCTCTCTTTTAATAGGCCTGAAAAGTAAATGACATATTCAGGTCACTAAGAAAATAAATGTCAAAGTTGACGTGAGTCAAGATTTATCTAACAAGCCCTCCTTCACCTGCAGTTAGTGAGTGGTTACACGGCATAAAAGAAAGGCATTAGTTTTAATATGCAAAATCCTGAGATCCAAATAGAAACTCACAACCTTATCTGGGCAACAATGGACCATTATTTCATGTCTCTGGGTCTCAGTTTCTTCATTTGTTAAATGGGGATAACAGTCCCTCTTTTATAGAATTTTCCTGAGAATTACATGAGTAAAGTAAAAAAGTATATAGGAGGCAATAAAAATGTTTCTGTTGAATTGGAAATGTAGTCATAGCAACTCTGTGAATCAGTTAGGTAAATAAGAATTTCACTCACCTAGATCATCACTCTATAGATGGGATGTTTCTGGATGCAGAACTATGAATTCAAAGAAAAACTCTGTGAGCATAATTTAGGCAATGATAGATTTGCCAGGACACTGTAGACAATAAACCACCCCTTACATGAGACCACAGAGGTGTTTCAATATCCATAAGTGGCCCAGATCTCTGTTTTATGTCTCTTCTGAAAGAAGGCAAAGTGCTTTTCCTATCTAGTTCTCACAAAAGGAGTAGGCAGAAATGTTAGCCGTGTGACTTTAATGAATATCACATGAACAAGTTCCCCCACACACTACTTTGGAAATGTCACCTAATGAAAGGCTGCACTTAGGAAGGGCATAAAACTGAACAAGATAATGGTACAGGCGTTACCTGGCACACAAGTGAGGATATCACCTTTGCTGCTGGAAAAGAGAACAAGGACGCAGTAAGTTTGATTACTAAATGCACAGCAATTACTCAGAACATGTTGATGCACCTGCTTTAACTTGAAAATTGGTTCTTCTCTCAAACAAAACCAAATAAAACTGAACAAAGTACACAGAGGGAATGCCTGGCGTATCCTACAGGGACTTGTTTTCCCTTATTAGGCAGTTAGAAGTTTGACCCATGCTTAAAATGCACACTTAGTCATCCACACTTAACACATTTTCTGTTGCCATAAGTGAGGTTGATAAACAGTTAGTTAAAAACTCTCACAGATAATAGTTCCAGAATGCCCTTCTGTTTCAAGCCTGTTACCCATGGAACTTTTCCAAACAAAAACAAACAGTAAGTGGTGGCACAGTGGTTAAGAATCTGCCTGCCAACGCAGGGGACACAGGTTCGAGCACTGGTCCGGGAAGATCCCACATGCTGCAGAGCAACTAAGCCCGTGTGCCACAACTACTGAGCCTGCATGCCACAACTACTGAAGCCCGTGCACCTAGAGCCCGTGCTCCACAACAAGAGAAGCCACCGCAATGAGAAACCTGCGCACTGCAATGAAGAGTAGCCCCCGCTCGCCGCAACTAGAGAAAGCCCGCACGCAGCAACGAAGACCCAATGCAGCCAAAAATAAATATTAAATTAAAAAAACAGTAAGAACTTCAGGACAACCTCTGTGGGGCTCTTACCTCCCATTCACATGATTAAAGTTTATCTAACTGCCATTTGACTGCCCAAGGATCTTCTAAAATTTCGCCTGTATTCTCCACATGGCATTACAGCAAATCTGGCCTACTCAACTAGGAACCTGATTGGACGATAGTCAGCTGTATGCCTTTCTACCCTCGCCTTAGCTCCTGGAAGGTGGATACAGTAAAATGCTGGAGTCATTTTTGTATCGCTGAAGCTTGGATATATAACACAGGATTTGGCATCTAATAGGTCCTCAGTAAATACCTGTTGACTATCTTAAGAATGCCGACACTCTCACACTTCCTACCAACCCAACCCTTTGTTTGTAATAATGCTCCTGCCTCCATTCTAATAATACCTAGATTCTTGAGTGTCTGGCAGCAAATTTTAACTCTCTGAATTAACCAAAATCTTTGAGATACTTAACACGCATTCACTCATTTACTTTCACCAAGCTCCCCCTCTACTTTCTCAACTGCAACAAATATTTACCATCAATTGCCTGAAAGTACCATGCAAAATTTTATGCAGGTTGGAAAGTTGCACAGTCACTGCCATCTGTGACAGCACTCTCCAATAGAAAGATAAGGAGAGCCATGCATGAAAGTAAATGTGTTATTTTTAGTTTTTCTGGTAGCTATAGTAAAAAAAAATAAGAAAAAGGTAAAATTAAGTTCAATACTATATTTTAACTACGTATATAAAAATTATCGTTTCTATACGTGTCCAATATAAAAATTATTGATATATTTTGAATTCTTTTTTTCTTAACAAGTCTTCAAAATCTGGGGTGTATTTTAGGCTTACAGTACATTGAGTTTGGACTAGCCACATTCCAACTGTCAACGGCCACGTGTGGCTTCGGGTTACCACACTGGACAGCACAGACCTATAAAATCACCTTCTCATAAAAGAAAGAGGTGTAAATAGAACTTCTATACAAAAGAGACTAGAATGAATGTTTTAAAACAACAAAACATTGGGGCCAAGAGAGGACTCAATTCTAAAAGGAGGGATAGAAGTAGGCCCCTTTGGACCTACTCTACCTCTCTTCCCTTTACTAAACGTTGCATCCTCTCATCTTATCGGTCACTTCCTCCTTCCTCCAACAAAACATTGGGGCCAAGAGAGGACTAAATTCTAAAAGGAGGGATAGAAGTAGGCCCCTTTGGACCTACTCTACCTCTCTTCCCTTTACTAAACGTTGCATCCTCTCATCTTATCGGTCACTTCCTCCTTCGTCCAGTGACTGTGTGCATCCACGTATCTGTGCAAGCAGTTATGTGTTTCTTAGGACCACACATAAATGGACGACACATTTACGTGAGGGAGAGGCCATGTGTAAATGAATGTGACTGCAGCTTATATAAATAGTGATTTAGAATATGTGGGAGGGCAAATGCAGGATAAAAAGAAGGGGCTGTGATTGGCAGAGCTTATAATGGTGTATTCTTTTCCTAGTGGATTACCAAAATGTTAGTGCAGGCAATGAGTAAGATAAAGATGAACCTAGTTAAAAGGGAAGCCAACTAATTCTGCTTTTCTCCCTCATAGGAAAAAGAATTCGCAGAAATTAATGACAGTGTTTTCATAGACACCTGTTATACAAAGATCTCCTAGTTCTTTTTTTTTTTTTTTTTGTGGTACGCGGGCCTCTCACTGATGTAGCCTATCCCGTTGCGGAGCACAGGCTCTGGACGCGCAGGCTCAGCGGCCATGGCTCACGGGCCCAGCCGCTCCGTGGCATGTGGGATCCTCCCAGACCGGGGCATGAACCCACATCCCCTGCATCGTCAGGCGGACTCTCAACCACTACGCCACCAGGGAAGCCCCCCTAGTTCTTGACTATCAGGACTGGGTATGAACTTAGAACGTAGAATTTAGAACTCTTGTATTCCCCATGCTTGGCAGAGGTATTCCTAATGTTACTATTTTCTATCCAGTACAGACAAGTGTGAGGAGACACAAAGAAAAGACACGGAGTGCCAAGTTAAGGACCCAATGTAAATGAAATCATAAAAAGACTGGGGAAAATGCATCAAAACAACACTGACCATATACACACAGCATTTACCTGGGAAGAATTTCTCCACAAAGCAGTTGAGATGAGAGCTGTGTTTTGGAGGTTGAGGATTTGATTTAAGAAGGGAAAGTGACTGAGAAGGAGAAACTCAAGAAGCAGACGTGACACATCCTAAACAGACTGAAGAGAGTGGAATGGGAAATAAAATAAGTACCTGTACACAGAATTGACACAAAGCCAATAAATGGGAGTGAAGGAGAAAGAAAATAAAAGAGGGGAGCTTGGACTCTCAGCCTTCACAGACTCATCCTAAATCCACTGGCCAACAGTGAGTTATCTGGTCTCTCTCAGCTTCAATATCCTCATCCGAACCATGAGACTCATAACAGCACCTACTCAGTGAGGATTAAATGACTCGTCTATACAGTATGCTTAGCACAAAGCCTAGCACTTAATAGACATGTGATGCATGTTAGTTGCAATTGTTAGGTCTGGGCTCACAAGTTTTGGAATTTGTTAAGAAGGGCAATTAGGTACTGTTGGGAAGGGTCTGATAAGTTATCTATAATGGAAAAAAAAGATCTTATTTTTATTGCCATATGACGGAAGAAACTATACATAAGGAGCCCAATGTAAGTTTGGTGACTGTTAAGTGAAAGGCTGGTAGAACCTGGGCCACAGTTGTGGCTAAGTAAAGAGAAAGTGGTAGAGGCAAGTCATACTTTTCATAAATAATCTGAGAACTGAGAATGAACGAGGTCTGAGAAGAACAAAGAGAACATTGTACCCTTAGTTCGTCACAAAACACTCACTAGCATCACATTGGGAAGATTTCTTAGATCTCCAAGCTTCAGTTCCCTCCTCTTTAGAATGGGGATAATATTAATACAAACTTCACAGGGACATTACGAGGATGGAGTTATTACTTGTCAAGCACTTAGAATACTGACTGGCACATGGTCGGTGCTATGTAAGTATATGTGAGGTGAAACTGAAAACCACAAACACAATGTTTTGAAAAGCTCTTTAAACGTTAACTTTTACTCTTCCATACATTATATTTTTCAATCCAAAAAGCAACACTGTGAGGCAGTGCGACTCCCGTTTTAGGGATGAGGAGGGAGTTTTGGAGGCCTGGTCAAAGTCACACAGGAGGAGTCTGAGCCAGGAGCCTAACCTAAGCCTTCCACTCACGCCTGGGTTCTTTCCACTACCCGCAGCGCCCCCAATGCCATGAGCCAGAAAACCTGAGGACAGTGATGTAACAATGATACTGAGAAGGTGGGAAGGGCTAGTAGTGCACTGATTTGTCACTAGGATTCTTGTTACTTAAGTACCAGAGAATCACTAGAAATGTGGAAATAAACTAAGACCACCCAAACAAGAGAAAGCAAAGGCTACTTATTCAGAGCTTGCTATAGCAAAGGAGTCAGCCACCAGCACTTCTGTTTTTTGCAGAGACTCAAAGGCATGCAGAGGAATGGGAAAGCTGTATAATTTAAAAAAAATTTAAAAAGACACAGCTTCCAGATATGCCCTGATTGAAGGCTGCTGGCAGGGGGAAGCTGTAGGTGGGCTAACTCAAAGCAGGGCATCCTATGTGATTGGTTAGGGGTACGCAGTTGGCTTTCTCTGGTTGGCCCTAAGTTGCAAGGGGGACACAAATTAGGGAAGCTCTCAGTTATTAATAAGTCCTAGTTGTATGGGGTCGCTTGATACAGGCGCTATTATTGCTAGAGACAGTGGTCTGTTTTAGATAGCAGGGCCATCTTCCTGGGCTGGTCACTGCAGATCATGGATTGGTTTCTTGGGCTGGTTGCTGCAGACTGTGGGTCAGAGTCCAGTTTTTATATATAGTCTGGCCACTGTCAGTTTGCATATTCAGCCCTTCAGAAGCCATCTAGTTGAAACCCCAATGTAAATATTTATTCCCTGACCATTGTGGAGTATAAGGGAAAACTCCAAAATACAAGATGCACATCAGGACTTGTGGGCCATGGTCATGACTTTAGTCCCTGCCCTCAGAGCAAGATGGAAGCCACTAAAGCACATTAAGAAAGAGGAAGATATTGGGACTTCCCTGGCGGTCCAGTGGTGAAGACTTTGCCTTCTAATGCAAGGGTTGTGGGTTCGATCTCTGGGTGGGGAATTAAGATCACACATGCCTCGCGGCCAAAAAACCAAAATATAAAACTGAAGCAAGGGGCTTTCCTGGTGGCACAGTGGTTAAGAATCCGCCTGCCAGTGCAGGAGACATGGGTTCGAGCCCTGGTCTGGGAAGATCCCACATGCCATGGAGCAACTAAGCCTGTGTGCCACAACTACTGAGCCTGCACTCCAGAGCCCGCAAGCCAAAACTACCAAGCCTGAGAGCCACAACTACTGAGCCCACGCACTGCAACTACTGGAGCCCACGAGCCTAGAGCCCCTGCTTCACAAGAGAAGCCACTGCAATGAGAAGTCCGTGCACCGCAACGAAGAGTAGCCCCCGCTTGCCTCAACTTGAGAAAGCCCATGCGCAGCAACAAAGACGCAATGCGGCCAAAAAGACTTTAAAAATGTTCCACATCAAAAAAAAAAGGAAAGAGGAAGACATTAGCAGCACTATTACAATAGCCAAGACATGGAAGCAACCTAAATGTCTACTGACAGATGGATAAAGATGTGGTACACATATACAATGGAATATTACTCAGCCTTTAAAAAAAGAGTGAAATAATGCCATTTGCAGAAACATGGACGGATCAAGAGATTATCGTACTAAGAAAGTCAGACAAAGACAACATATGGTATCACTTATATATGGAATCCGAAATGTGATACAAATGAACTTGTTTACAAAACAGAAACAGACTGACAGACACAGAAAACAAACTTCTGGTTACCAAAGAGGAAAGGGCGTCAGGGATAAATTAGGAGCTTGGGATTAGCAGATACATACTACTATATACAAAATAGATAACAAGGTCCTACTGTATTGCACAGGGAACTATGTTCAATGTCTGGTAATAAAACATAATAGAAAAGAATCTGAAGAAGAATATATATACATATACGTACACACACACGTAACTAAATCTCTTTGCTATACATCGGGAACTAACACAACATTGTAAATCAACTACAATTAAAAAAAAAGAATGAGGATAATATGATCTGTTTTGCTTTTCTAAAAGATCACTTTGGCTGCAGGGTGGAGAGTAAGTTAAAGAGGGTCAATTAGAAGGTATGGCAATGATGCTGTAAAGAGATGACTTGTCCTAAATCAGAGAATGGCAGAAGGGCTTGATAAAGAGGCTTGTGGTAAGGACTACCCATGAGAAAGGAAGAGACATTGATGGAGATTCCCAGATGCTATCGGTGATGGAGACACTTCCTGAAGGACAGACTGGGGGAGAACAGTTGCCCTCCCCAATGTTTGTTTTTATAATGCTTGTTTTGTTTTTATTTACAGGTCTCCTTAAGCAACTGTTTTAAGGGATTCCACACAGACACACACACACACAGAGCTACCTGCAAGCTGTTATTAACCAATCATGAGACTCCCCTGTTATTCCTTTTTGCCTTAGAGTTACCTGCTTCCCAAGAGAACCTCAAGAAGCTTAAGACTTACAAGTTTTCTAGTACGGAAGTTCATTTAAAAATTAAAAATAGAGCTACCATATGATCCAGCAATCTCACTCCTGCACATATATCCAGAAAAGATGAAAACTCTAATTTTAAAAGATACACGCATCCCCTATGTTCAAAGCAGCACCATTTACAATGGCCAAGACACGGGAACAACCCAAATGCCCATCGACAGAGTGGATAAGGAAGCTGGGGTATATGTCTACTATGGAATATTACTCGGCCATAAAAAAGAATAAAAAATTGCCATTTGTAGCAACACAGATGAACCTGCAGATTATCATAATAAGTGATAGACAAATATTATATAACTTATAGGCAGAATCTAAAAAATAATGCAAATGAACTTATTAACAAAAGAGAATCAGATTCACAGACACAGAAAACAAACTTATGGTTACCAAAGGGGAGGGGGAGGGATAAATTAAGAGTTGGGGATTAACAGATATATACCACTATATATAAAATAGAAAACCAACAAGGACCTACTGTATAGCACAGGGAACTATATTCAGTATCTTGTAATAACCTAGAGTAGAAAAGAATCAGAAAAAAATATATATAACTGAATCACTTTGCTGTACACCTGAAACTAACACAATACTGTAAATCAAATATACTTCAGTTAAAAAAAAAAAAAGACAAGTTTCCTTTAATTCTGATGTCGGTAACCAGAACCACCACAACGTCCAGCTTAGGACTGAGGGTCCCCACGTGCTGACACCTCCACTCACAGGTTTTCCCACAGCTAGTCTTGCCAAGCAAGCTTTATCCACTGCCACTTCCTCAGCTGCCCCCATCTGCTCCACAAAGGCCTTGACCCTTCCCTCTTCACATGATCCTTTCCCTGACATTCTCTTGGTTGTAGGGTTTTCATTGCTTCTCTCCTTCCTCGTGTTTTTAGGCTCCAAGGGTGATTCTTCTCCCAGCTCCAACACCCCACCACCAACAACAACCACCAGGACTACAGGAATTCACTTTACTTTCTCTTTCTCAAAAGGACCCCAAACCATTCATGAACCCCATGTGAGAGCCACCCCTCCATCTCCTGTTCTTGGTTCCCGGGTAGCTTATTTCCTCCATGTAGACAATGCAGACTCACACCCTCTCACTTTTTTTCTGGAATCTCCACTATGTAACTGGAGCTAACTGAAGGAGAGAGAGAAAGTATCATTTTTCCCCTCTTGGGAATTTGTCTCAAATCAATCTATCAATTTGCCATAGTTAACATTCAAGCTTTGTACGTATGCTAATAAATCATTAAAATTCATACAGAGCCTGACATTTTGAGGTTTTCTTTCTTTTTCTGCGTTTCAAAATTTCTACCCAATTCTGTAAACTATACATTTGCAAGCAAGAGCGATCACCACCAGAAAGCTGCACTGCACAAAGGACCAAATAGAGGGACCTCAAGTTAGAAACGTCCATCATTTGTTAGATACTTTCTGGCCTTGAGTAGTTACCAATTCTGTTTCTCTTTTCTCAGATGGAATACTGATTAACTTCAGCAGAAGTTTGGGACTTGGCAGATCAGAAGAGCCAAGCACCCACTACGTATTGTTCCTTAAAGATTTAGCTCCTGCTTGCATACTTCAGAGACCAGAAGACTCACTCACTGTGAGGCAGACAGTCCCAATGTTGGATGGTTCTTATTTGGGGAAAGTTTCTTTTACTGAAATGATATGAATGTTCTTATTCTTTTCACCTCTAGGTTATCCAGAACAATGACCAATAAATTCATTTCCACTTCTAAATCACAGCCTTCAACTCTTTGCACACAGTGGAGTCTCCATTAAGCAACTCTTCTTCAGACTGAGCATGTGTGGTGACCCCAACCCTCCTGCAGAGGCCAGGTCTTACCAATCCCTCCCTCACCTGTGCAGGCTCGCGTCCACCACCCCGGGAGCCCTTCCACCTCCTCTCACCCCATCCCACCCTGATGGTCCCCAGATAATGCCCCGTGGCACCCACGTCCTAACAAAGGCCAGGAGACATGATCCAAACACAGAAAGCCAAGGGTCTTATAAAACCATCTTTGATCTGACTTCAGTCCTCTTAGTTTTAACTTTCTTTTTAGCACCATTTGACTATTCTTAAAACTGTAGTCCACTAAGACCCAAAGACATTTTTGACATTTTGCTATAAAGTTAAGATTTCCCCATTATATTCCTGTTAGTATTAGACTAACTGCTGGACTTTATATTTTCTTCTTGTTACATTACAAAGTATTGATTCCTGCCTAGTAAGATTTTTTTTTTTAGCCTTATTTTGCCATTTGAAGTATTAGCTATTCTTTCCAGATCTCAGCCATCTTTTCCATTATACAAGTCAAATAATACCAAAATACTAAACAGGATAGGGTAAAGGGCAAAAATACTGTGATAAAATTTAAGCACTTAAATATATGAAAAATGTTAAATCTCATTTAAATTATGTATCAAAAAATTAAAATTCCAAATGTCCTTCATGATATGAATTTTGTAATGAATTTGCTCCTTGCATATGAGAAAATAAAAGTATATTAGATTATAATTATAATAGGCTTAGAGATATCCATAGTCGCCAGCCTGAGCAAATTAATTTTTTAAAAACTTACTATTATTTTTTTTAAGAACAAGCTTTTAGTTTTATTGATCTTTGCTATTGTTTTATTTGTTTCTATTTCATTTATTTCTGCCCTGATCTTTATGATTTCTTTCCTTCTACTAACTTTGGGTTTTGTTTGTTCTTCCTTCTCTAGTTCCTTTAGGTGTAAGGTTAGATTATTTGAGATTTTTCTTGTTTCTTGAGGTAGGCTTGTATTGCTATAAACTTCTCTCTTAGAACTGCTTTTGCTGCATCCCATAGGTTTTGGATCATCGTGTTTTCATTGTCATTTGTCTCTAGGTATTTTCTGATTTCCTCTTTGATTTCTTCAGTGATCTCTTGGTTATTTAGTAACGCACTGTTTAACCTCCATGCGTTTGTGTTTTTTACGGTTTTTTCCCTGTAATTGATTTCTAATCTCATAGCCTTGTGATCAGAAAAGATGCTGGATATGATTTCAATTTTCTTTAATTTACTGAGGCTTGATTTGTCACCCAAGATGTGGTCTGTCCTTGGAGAATGTTCCATGTGCACTTGAGAAGAAAGTGTAATCTGCTATTTTTGGCTGGAATGTCCTATAAATATCAATTAAATCTATCTGGTCTATTGTCTCATTTAAAGCTTGTGTTTCCTTATTAATTTTCTGTCTGGATGCTCTGTCCATTGGTGTAAGTGAGGTGTTAAAGTCTCCCACTATTACTGTTTTACTGTTGATTTCCTCTTTTATAGCTGTTAGCAGTTGCCTTATGTATTGAGGTGCTATGTTGTGTGCATATATAATTGTTATACCTTCTTGGACTTCAAAATGTTATCAACTTTAGTATTTAATTGATGCATTTGTATTTCAAGAAAAATATCACACCTCCTTCATTTTAATCATCATCATCATCAGTGGAAGAGGAGGAGGAAGTGGAGGAAAAAGAGGAAGATCTCTTCTCTGTCCCCATAAGGAGTGAAGTACAATATCGATTCTATAGAATATCTGTATTCTAACACATAACGTTCTTATCATCACCATGAACATTGTCCTTCTTTTTACGTCTATGACAGCAAGGTCAATTAGAAATAATATCAAATAGTATTTCTGAATTTCATGCTCTTTGTTTAGTTTCAGGCTAATTTCACTCATATCATTAAATGACAAAATAATAATAGTACCTATTACAATTCCATGTTTTTATTTTACTAGAAACCCTATGATAATAAACCCTATGGAATGGTTAAAATTAATTGGATGCACTGTAATTTTGTCTGGCATTGTAACAGTACTGAGAAAATGGATCCTAAGCTAGGACTTAGAATTTTTTTTTCCCTCTGGGCAGAAACGATCATAATATTTGCTCTAGTGAGCTTTGACCTATATATTCATTACAAACATGGTTATAGGTTACATTTAATTACTTATCTCTTGTTTTCCCTCTTTGGCCCACAAAACTTTTGGCTGATAACTTCTCTGGCTCAGTTTACTATTTCCATCTTTAGAGGCTACTCTTAACTCACTCTTAATTAAGCAGAGTTCCTAAGTGAATGCGCTCTCATTATCTCTGTAACCGCTTTGTGTTCAATAACTTAAAACTGATTTTAAAAAGATATTCTCAGGCTTCCTTTTACTTCATGTTCACAACATTTCGAAAAGAAATTTTCAGGGTAATTAGGAGACCCTCTTTACCTGTGTTTTACATACACACACTACTATATATAAAATAGATAACTAATAAGGACCTACTGTAAAGCACAAGGAACTCTACTTAATACTCTGTAGTGACCTATATGGGAAAAAAATCTTAAAAAGAGTGGGTATATGTATATGTATAACTGATTCACTTTGCTATACAGCAGAAACTAACACAACATTGTAAATCAACTATACTCCAATAAAATTTTTTTAAAAAAAGACTTTTTAACTGCTGCCAAATAATGCAGATGGCTGTCCTTCACAAGAGAAATTCAAGTTACCAGAACTTGGCCAGTGAGGGATTCTTCTAGAAAAGCTGGCAGAGTTACAGTAATCGTTCATAGTTCCTCACCATTATGAACAAATGGGGATGGAATTTTCGATGGATAAATATGAAATAATAGAGTGACATCAATAAACTTCTCATGATGTTTAGCCTGTAACCTTGTAATTATCACACACCTTGTAATTATTGACTCACCTACCTGTCCACAAAGAATAAAGTAGGTGTCATTGAGAAGTTTCTTCCTCCTCTGGATACAACAAAGGCAGCCATGGATCTTGCCAAGGATCCAACACTTGTCCCTACTTCAAATAGGGAGAAACTGTTTATAAATAATAAAGCTGATTAAATATTATTAGGTCTCTATGTCCATTTCTCTAGGAGGTGGGTCAAAAAGGATCTTGCTGTGATTTATGTCATAGAGTGTTCTGCCTATGTTTTCCTCTAAGAGTCTGACAGTGTCTGGACTTACATTTAGGTCTTTAATCTATTTTTAGTTTATTTTTGTGTATGGTGTTAGGGAATGTTCTAATTTCATTCTTTTACATGTAGCTGTCCAGTTGTCCCAGCACCACTTACTGAAGAGGCTGTCTTTTCTCCATTGTATATTCTTGCCTCCTTTATCAAAAATAAGGTGACCATATGTGTGTGGGTTTATCTCTGAGCTTTCTATCCTGTTCCATTGATCTATATTTCTGTTTTTGTGCCAGTACCATACTGTCCTAATTACTGTAGCTTTGTAGTATAGTCAGAAGTCCAGGAGCCTGATTCCTCCAGCTCTGATTTTTCTTTCTCAAGATCGCTTTGGCTATTCGGGATCTTCTGTATTTCCATACAAATTGTGAAATTTTTTGTTCTAGTTCTGTGAAAAATGCCATTGGTAGTGTCATAGGGATTGCACTGAATCTGTAGATTGCTTTAGGTAGTATAGTCATTTTCACAATTTTGATTCTTCCAATGCAAGAACATGGTATATCTCTCCATTTGTTTGTATCATCTTTAATTTCTTTCATTAGTGTCTTATAGTTTTCTGCATACAGGTCTTTTGTCTCCTTAGGTAGGTTTATTCCTAGGTATGTTATTCTTTTCATTGCAATGGTAAATGAGAATAGATGTAAAACAGATAGCTAGTGGGAAGGAGCCACATAGCACAGGGAGATCAGCTCGGTGTTTGGTGACCATCTAGAGGGGTGGGGTAGGGAGGGTGGGAGGGAGACTCAAGGAGAAGGAGATATGGGGATATATGTATATGTATAGCTGACTCACTTTGTTATAAAGCAGAAACTAACACACCATTGTAAAGCAATTATACTCCAATAAAGCCGTTTAAAAAACCAAATTATTAGGTCTCCAGAACCTATTCATCTTATAACTGGAAGTTTGTAACCCTTTGACCAACATCTCCCTATTTCCTCCACCTCCGAGGCCCTGGTAACCACCATGCTATTTCTCTGTTACTATGAGTTCGATGTATATCAAAACATCATGTTAAAAAACTTAAATATATACAATTTGTATATGTCAATCATATACCAATAAAGCTGGAAAAAAATAAAACCTTTAGAGGAAGAGAAAGAGAGAGACAGACATCACATTCTAGGAATGCAATCATTACAGCCTAGAAAGTTCAAGAAAAGATATAGGTGTAAGATATGGTATTTTACATTTACATTATAAAATTCTGAAAAGTAAATTTTACCTGACTAGGAAATGAATGATTGTTGACATGTTCCTGCATCTTCTGGGTATGACTTGCATTTGTGGTTATGATCAACAAAGCACAGTAATAACTTTAATAGAGTTGCTGGAACCCAGTACGCACAAGGACTGCAGGGGATGATGCAGGAACATAAGCAATGATGTAACCAGCATTAAACTAACGATAGGAGGGAACTGTAGGTGAAGACAAGAAGATACATTTTGTTTCAATACAAGCAGAATCTTAAGAGCCATGGCAGTCTGAGTAACAACAATTATGATAACCTTTTTCTCATGGTAGGTGTAGTAGGCTGAATAGTGTACCTCAAAACTCATGTCCACTCAGAAAGCAAACTTATTTGGAAACAGAGACTTTGGACTTGTAATTAGTTAAGACAAGGTAAGGCCACACTACATTAGGGTGGGTCCTATATCCAATGATTGGTGTCCTTTTTAGAACAGGACAGGACACCCTGCAATACACACAGGAAAAAAGGCCACGTGAACACAGAGGCAGAGACTGAAGTGATGCAGCTACAAGCTCAGGAACATCAAAGATTTCCAGGAGCCACCAGACGCTAAGAGGAGGCAAGAAAAGAGTCTTCCCTGGAGCCTTCGGAGGGAGCACGGCCCTGCCAACACCTTGATTTCAGACTCCTAGCCTCCAGAACTGTGAGAGAATGAGTCTTCTGTATTAAGCCACCCAGTCTGTAGTAATTTGTTATGGCAATGCTAGGAAATTAATACCATAGGAGACAGAAAATTAAGCAGAGATGGCACATTGGATAATAAAGAACACAAGAAGACAGTTCCTGAATGTGAACAGGAAGAGATGGTACTTTAACACGATAGAAGCATCTACACATACACTTACAGGACAATGAACAAAGAAGTAACTACCTCTTCTCCACTCAGTCTAAATCTTCATCAATAAATCTTTATACCTCTTATGGACCCATGAACTTTATAATACATTTTTTTAAATTGTTTCTATGGACAGGGATCTCACAAAAATATTTGTCCAGGGCCCTGCACACCCTAAATGTGGCCCTGTTACTGCTCACCTACATGTCATTCTTGGTTCCTCTCCTTTTTCCCCCTCATACCAGATGTGCTACTTTGCCTGAGACAGTCCCAGTTTGTACCAGTCCTGGCATAATCATTAAAAGTGTCCCCTTCCACGCTCAGAAGGATCCCCCTCTGGATGATAAAATCACAGGTCTTTCCAATCATACCATCAGTGAGTCTTATTGGCCCCATCTTTTAAAACATTCCTTATTTTGACCACTGCCCACCATCTTTCAATGCTCCTTCATAACAACAACCAAACTGTGCTCCCTGCTTCCATTCTTCTTCTCCCTGCCCCAACCCTGGGTCCCCAACACACACCTATTCTCAAAAAAAAAAAAAAAAAAAACTGGCACAGTGATCTTCTTAAAGTATAAATTGGTTTATGTCATTCTGCCAAATAAATAAATACAGATATAAATTCAGAAATACAGAAAAAAAACAAAACCATATAACTGCTTCCTTTCACACATGGAATAAAATCAAAAGCCTAGAATACCAACCTCCAATTCTTCTCATAGCTTCCTCTACTCCCCATTCAGATATACTATACTTGATACCCCATCCTCAGAAAGCCCTTTCATGACTACTTCCATCTAAATGTCTCCTTCCAGCTCTGTCACTCTCTAATTCCTAATTTCCTATTTTCTTTAAAACACTTAGTACTATAAGAGGCTATGCTCTATCCTGTATAGTGATTTTACTTTATGCTAGTCTGTTACTTCCATTAGAACATGAGCTTAATGAGGGCAGGGACTTTATCTTTTTCACCACTGAAATTACAGTACCTAGAAGAATGCCTGGAATATAGTAAGCACTTAATAAATATTTACTGCAGAGGATAAAGTAACTGTTTTATAGTATACCAAAAGATATATATTTATAGAGTTATGGAAACAGAAGTGAGAAGCAATTAACTCCAATAGCTATGGTCTAATGCAACCCTACATGGTCTCTAGATTGACGTTCCTGAAACATGAGTATTCTCATATCACCCCACTATTCAAAAATCTTTAGAAATGTTTTATAATTAAAGACTAAATTCCACACTCACTACACAGTATTCAAAGTTATCTTCAGGGCTTCCCTGGTGGCGCAGCGGTTGAGAGTCCGCCTGACGATGCAGGGGACGCGGGTTCGTGCCCCGGTCTGGGAAGATCCCACATGCCGCGGAGAGGCTGGGCCCGTGAGCCATGGCCGCTGAGCCTGCGTGTCCGGAGCCTGTGCTCCGCAACGGGAGAGGCCACAACAGTGAGAGGCCCGCGTACCGCAAGTTATCTTCAGTCCGTCCATACTTTATTCTCTCCAACTTTACTTTTCCTCTCTAATTTTTTGGACTCAACTTATTAAAATAAGAGACTCATTCTCATATTTTTTTCATCCACCTGGAATATCTTCTTCCATCCCCTGCCTGGCCCACAAATTTCTTTCTACACATATAATTCCAATTCACCCTTCAAGGTGTGGTTCAAGCTTTCTGTTGCTCTCCTGCATATTCTCAGATATCCCCAGAGCTTCCTTGGCTTTCCCTTTTCAGCAAGTGCGGTCTCTTATCATCTGCATCATTCATTTGGTTTTAAGGCAAACGCTTATATCCTCTGTGTCAGTCACAGAATTGAGGTTATACCAAATATCCAATAAATTATAACTGATTGACCAATGAGTAGACATGTATACTATACTGTATGTAAAATGATACGTTACCCGAGTCATACTAGGGAATAAGTGCATCTACTGAGGGCTATTTTTGAGTTGAGTTGACTTATATCTTAATTGGTTTAGGAGAAATGAGATTAAATTGGAAACTCATATTTCTTGAAATGAAGAGACTAAAAATCAAGGGATTTTTTTCTCCAATAAAAAGTATAAGTATGGAATATTCAGAGTAAATGGCAGAGAAAATGGAGAAGAACGTTCCTTCTCAGACTCTTTTCCCAAAAGACAGGAATAAAACTGTAAACTTTTCTGGAAAGTTGTTCACCAGTCTTCGAAAACTTGCTCGTTAATTCTTTTTCTTCCTGTCTTTAATTTTTAAAGTAAGTTTAAAACATCAAGATGTTGGTCCTCAGCCAACAGGAAAATCATTCCTGGATGCTGCATGCTTGCTTAGCTCTGATGAAGGCGTGGAGCCCTGCTTTGAATTTTCAGGTTGTGTTTCTACACCAAGGGTTCCTGTGGTGGCTCCAGAGTCCTGAGAGAAGCTTCCCCAGAAGGAGAGCAGATGTGACAGTCATATGTTTCCCTGATGTTCATTTTATTGAAATTGATTTCATTTACTGTTTTAACTCTTTTTTAAAAAGAGAGCCAAGTGTCCCTGGCTCAAAAGATTATTTTATTTTGCATTTATTTGCATAATGAGGAATTAGTTCAAAATACAGAAAACAAAATCAAGTAAATACATTAGCCTGCAGTCATTGTATTCAAGTTCAACAGGGGTGGTATTATCCACATAAAATGCCTACAGTTTTAAAATGAATCACAACCTCAATCAAGAAGAGGTAAGAATATTGCTGAAAAGCACTGCTTAATAATCCTACAAGAGATGCCGTGGAGTTACTCTACTTTTATTAAATAACTCTCACAGAAATTGGCTGGAGCTCTATTTTCCCACTATGGCTACCAAAAGTGAGCACAACTCAAACTTCACCCCTCCCGTGAAGGCATTTTATTAATCTTTATGTCCTTAGGACCTAGCACTGTTGCCACAAAACAGTCAGAAGAGCACCTTTTTTTTTCTCTCACTGTTGTGGCCTCTCCCGCTGTGGAGCACAAGCTCTGGACGCGCAGGCTCAGCGGCCATGGCTCACGGGCCCAGCCGCTCCGCGGCATGTGGGATCTTCCCGGACCGGGGCACGAACCCGTGTCCCCCACATCAGCAGGTGGACTCCCAACCACCGCGCCACCAGGGAAGCCCACCTCTCTTTTTTATTTGACATTATTCAGTTTCCCTCTCTAGCTTATAAACCAGTTTTTCTGAAAAAGTAGTCTACTGAGCTCCTCCACCAGAATTATCAGCAGACTCTAGACCAAAGCTACTGGGTCAGTTTCTTACAATGGGATCTATAACTGTAAAATTTCAACAAGCTTCCTGAATAATTTTCATTCACATGAGATTTTGAGGCCCATTCATACACATATCGCATAACAAACATATTTCTTACAGAGAGAAAAATATGTTAAGCAGATGTCAGAAAGTAGTTTTTTTCTATCAGTCTTTTGTATCTGTTACTAAAAGAAATGATTATTCACCTGGAGGAGGGGGGAGACCTATTAATTAGGTAAATAATGGAAAAGGGTAACAACTTTTTAAAAATCTGCTTTGCATTTGCCATTCACTGGCAAGTGTGCCACAGGAATCAGGACCCATCATGTTCTCTGTAATCCTCCCACACTCCCATCTGGAAATACAACATATCTGAGCCACATGAGTTCCTCAATCTCCAAGAAGCCTGCCAGTTGGCGATGACTGAAAATACACAGCGAAGAAAATTCTATCATGTCAAGTATTTAAAACTGGAAATCAATAAAGTACTAAAGATCACATTTTAACTAAATACATGCATTCAGTATATTAAAGGACAGACTTTTCCAACTCTCTTTACATCATAAAGAAATTTCTCCAGTCCAGTTGTCCTTGATTCTGGTTTTTTCATAGCCTTTCTATACAGACTTTCTTTTTTTTTAAAACTGAAGTTTAGTTGGTTTAAAATATGTTATTAGTTTCAGGTATACAGCATAGCGAATCAATATTTTTATAGATGATACTCCATTTAAAGTTATTACAAAATAATGACTATATTTCCCTGTGCTGTACAATGTATCCTTGTTGCTTATCTATTTTATACATAGTAGCTTGTACCTCTTAATCCCCTACCCCTATCTTGCCCCTCCCCCCTTCCCCCTGGGAACCACTGGTTGGTTTTCTTATACAGACTCTCTTTCCAGTGCTGGAATGATTTTTGTGAAAGCTGGTTGGAAAAGCCTATATAAAATAAGTAATTTTCACGTGGCCAGATGTTCTGCTGGGTTTCTGCTTGCTTTGCTTTCAGTCATTAAAGTATCTGGAATTGCTAGAAGGCTAACCAGCCTTTTTTTTTTTTACAAATGTCAAGTAATTAAATGACTACAGCTCTAAATAACTTAAAAAAAATTAATAAAGGCCCTGTCAAGGGGATGAACTCAGGCAGTCTTCTTTCTTAACTGCCCCAAAAGGTTTTCTAACATGAAATCTTTTGCTGAGAGAAAAGTGCTTAATGATGAAATGTAGAATGCTTTAACAAGTACCCTCTAAATTAGAGAAGAGAAAACATCTAGTACATTAAAAGAAGTACACTACCCAGAGACTTGGGACCAGAGAGAAATCCGCAGGCTATTCAATCAACTTTTTCTAAGGAAAAAAAAAAAAGCCCTTTGTATTAAAAAAACAGTACACGTTTGTCCCATTGTGCTCTCGGAGCTGGTTTTCCAGTAATTATGATCAGTTCATACTAATTTATCCACTCTCTCTCACTTGTTTCCCATTGCTGCTGGTACAGAGTTTTATGGGCCATTGCCAAGATAATGGAAGTGAGTTTGAGCCTAAAACAATGACTGGTCACAATCCATATCATCATCATCGAATATGGAAAGACAAGTAGTAAAGTATTAAACATATTGTTGAAAAATAAAGTTTCTGGTTATTAAATAATTGCAGTAACAACAACAACAATAATGGATAGCCTTTTTTTTTTTTTTTTTTTTTTTGCGGTACGCGGGCCTCTCACTGCTGTGGCCTCTCCCGTCACCGAGCACAGGCTCTGGACGCGCAGGCTCAGCGGCCATGGCTCACGGGCCCAGCCGCTCCGCGGCATGTGGGATCTCACGGACCGGGGCACGAACCCGCGTCCCCTGCATCAGCAGGCGGACTCTCAACCACTGCGCCACCAGGGAAGCCCGAGAGCCATTTTTTGAGTGCCAGAAAATTTTCTAAGACTTTAAAAAATATTGATAGTCATTTAATCCTCATTACAACTTCATGAGTTAAGTGATATCATTATCTCGACTTTAAAGAGGAAAACTGAAGCACAAAGAAGTTACATATTTTGCCCCAAGTCATATAGCTGGTAAGGAGCAGAGCCAGGATTCAAAACAGACAGGCTAGCTTCAGAGCACACACCCTTTACCACTGTATTATGATACTCTCAAGCAAAATAAGTTGGTTGATGTAAGTATGGACTCAAGACTTCATTATCAGAGCTCTAAACAACTGAGCTCACCAGTCACAGGTAAATGTTGCCTAACAATTTAGATGCATACCCTGAGGTCTTCATAAAATTAAAGTGGAATCATTTTTATCTAACATAAAAGATGCCCAGGAGAACTAAGTAAGTATGATTTATAAAACTAATATAAGAATCAGTTATATTAGTCTTACAAATATAAGAATTATAACTGATTCACTTTGCTGTACAGCAGAAACTAACACAACATTGTAAATCAACTATATTCCAATAAAAATTAATTTTAAAAAACTAATATAAGGGAAATATTAAACGAGTATTATATTAGAATAAGCTCTAATGCAGTTAATAGATTTTGGAGACCCAGGGACTGACCTTACACTTGGGGATGTAAGCCTTCTTTTGTCCACAATACATCGTAACTATTCTACTACTTTTTCCAAAGTACTGAGGCTATAATTTGAGCATATATATTAGCATGAATAGAATTTTTTAAGGTAGGAAAAATATACAGATCTAAATTAGGAAAAAAATATATTATTTTTAAAGTTTTACACACACACTCACTCAAGATGATGACAGAAAAGGTTGTCAACTAAAAATGTTAAATATATGTTGGAGGGTAAAATAAAGCTCCAGGGGGAAAAAAGTAAACATATGAATTATACTACGTAAGCATTATCTGTCAAACAGGGAGACCAGAATAGAGAAGAGGTGCTGGGGGTCACCATGGATAAATAAGACAGACAGGACTGACATCTGGGTGGATAGCTCCAGAGCTGGAACCAACAATCCAGTCTTGTGGTTAATGACGTGTCACAATTACATCCCAATTCAGCATGTACAACTTTGAACAAGTTTTTCCAAAGTGAAAGAGCTTCACAGAAAGCTTCTACTGCAAAAGTCCTTAGGCATATTCCTACTTTTGCAGCATCTCTCTACATTACTATTAGGCTTCATAACTTTTTTTCTTTTTTAGGTTTCATAACTTAATAGTTACAAGGACAGACTCTGACGTTAGAATGTCTGGTTCTAAATCCCAGTTCCCCATTTACTGTCAGTGATTAAGTCATTAAATTCCGAGTGTTTCCTTACTTTCCTCATCTGTAAAATGGAAAGCATAAAACTGCCTACCTTACAGGATGGTGATGAGAGATAAAGCTTGTATAGGCCACAGACATAGTATGTGATACATGGTAAGATTTCAAAAACTTTTATCTCTTAACTATAACTCTGAGCCCAAAGAGCTGAAATTTTATTACCATTTTTCGGCTGTCCTTTCTTTAATCTGCAGAAGTAAGCCAAGAGGCAAAGGAGAGGTTATATATACCCTTTTTCTTTCCTTTCCATCTCCTTTGTATTCTCTGGGTACAGAGAGTAAGGGGAAGAGAAAAATAATAAATGCCATTTTTAAAAGATACCACTGCTTTTGTTCTCACTTAGTCCTTACAGAACTTTGGGTCAAAACAGTCTACTACAAGGAAAGTTAAGAAACTTTAGTGTTTTGAAATTGCCTTTACAAAAATGTCATTTTAATTCATTTAGTGTGTTGGCAAATATTTATTAAAGGCCTAAAAGGCTCCAGGCACTGTTAGGACACAAGTCCAGAAAAAAACAGAAGTCTATCTCCTTAAGATACTCAAAAATGACTGAAGAGACAGACCCGGAAACAATTATAATACCCCAAAATACCTGTTTCATTGGAGGATTTTTCCGAGTATGGTGGGATCCCAGACAAAGAATCACCCATGTCCGTCTGGAAAAATTAAAGAAAGCTCACAGGAGTAAGGGTTTTCTAGACCGTCAGGAGAAGTTCAAGGAGAAGAACAAGAATACTCATGGCACAGAGGCTGAAACTACAAGATGCTGTTAAGAATTATAAGCACTATTGGAGTAAAAGAGTATGCTGGAGGAGATACGGAATTAGGGCCCAGAAAGACAAGTGGGAACCCAATCACAAAGCGCGTTTCATATCATATAAAGGCGTAGAGGGGGGATGGACATCAGATGTATGCGTTAGAAAGCGAATTTTAATGACATTATGATTGAAGATGCAGGAATATCAAGAAGGATGCTATGTAAGAGCACAAGTAATAGACGATAGAGACAGAGACAGTAGGGGCAGAGGAGAAGCGGCATAAGAAAGGTATTTAAGAGAGCAACTGGACCTGCTGACTGACAGATATTAGGAATGAGAAGGAGTGCGGGTTGTGATGGTCTCTGTGATGAGGAATGCAAAGAGGAGTCTTATATGTGAGTCTGGGTCTACTGGGGAGACAGAAATCACGTCGTAATTTGAACAGAAAAAGTTAACTATTAATAAAATAGGGGGTGACCTACTAAAAGGAGAAAAGAACTGTAAAGACTACAGAAATGGCAGATGTATGGAACAGTCACTACCTTTAGGGCTCAGGCAAAATATCGAAGGAAGCAGCAAGTCTGGAAGAGGCCCCTATCTCCTACCAAGGTTGGATTCCAGAATTTGATGGAGAGGGGCAGCACGGCCCACTGAGGGCCAAGTATTTGGCAGAGCTGTCACTCCAGCCAAACACACTAGGATTCCAATCTCTGGGATGCTGGGGGAAGCCATCCATGGGGAAGTGCCATGCTGTAGGATTCACCAGAAAGCTACCTTTGGGGCACCGAGGAAGCACCCATGGGAAGTGCTGCAGGCTGCTGGCCATGGTGAGCCTATCAAGAGGAAGGAGCTATATGGAAGAGACAGCCCTTCCCCCAGCGGGGTGTCCTTCAACACTCTCTTCTGACATCCAGCCAGCTGGTAAAGGAGAAAAGTTTACAGGGTCCAGCTCTACTATCACAGACAAGACAATGAAGAGTGGATTTGGAGCTGAGAAGTAATCAATTAAGAACTGGCACAGTATGTGCAGGGAGAGGGTGAATTGCATTATGGAAATTTTGAGTTTGAGGTGCCTTTGGGGTCTCCTCTTGGATAATGGGTCTTGATCTGGAGAGGGGTTTGAGCTGAAGGTACGGAGTTTTAGAAATGTCAACAGATATGTGACAAAGCCTAGGGCATGGATGCAATTGTCCAGAGAAAATTAGTTATTTGAAAAGAAAAGATGCCAAGGACAAAGGAAAACAGCACATGTGAAAAGGAAGCAGAGGCAAGAGAGCCCACGAGAGAAACCAGCAAACAGATCACAAGACACTAGATTTATGGTTTTAAAAGGTGAGGAGAGAGTGTTAAATAACCCGGAGTGTTAAGTAAAAGAAAACCTGAAATTTTTCACTAGATTTGACAACTAAAAGGTAAACTTAGTGAAAAAACGTTCAATGTAAGGGT
This sequence comes from Neophocaena asiaeorientalis asiaeorientalis, assembly GCF_003031525.2. Classification (NCBI taxonomy): domain Eukaryota; kingdom Metazoa; phylum Chordata; class Mammalia; order Artiodactyla; family Phocoenidae; genus Neophocaena; species Neophocaena asiaeorientalis. The sequence goes on along the minus strand of NW_020176571.1, from coordinate 15,178,744 downwards.
AATAACGAAAGCCAAATTGCATGGATCAAGATATGAATAAGTGAGGAAATAAAGACAGAAAACAGGTATTAATTTTTTCTCTAGGGTGGTATCTAAAAGAGAATGAAGTGTCAGCAGAGAGGGCAATTTTATTTGCTTTGGTGTGTGTGTGTATATGCGTGGCGTGGGGGAGGAAGTGGAGTGAAAGAAGTTTGAGCATATGAAAGAAACCAGTGAAAATCCAGATTATAGGATAGACAGGAGATAATAGATAAAGTAAATATTGGAGGAGGCGGCACGCAGATTAAGGAATCAGACTCAGATAGAAGTAGAGATACCTCTTCCTCAAGAATTTAACTTCAATTAGTGAACAGAAATAAATGGTGGAATTTCCATCCACCCTTATAAACTTTCAACTCAGAAACAAAAGATTTGTTTAATTTTGGAGACTGAAGGGATCTCAGAGCAAGGGTTCTCAAGTGGTGGTTCACAAACCAGTAACATCAGAATGGGATGGGGAAAATCCTCTGAGGACTCCTTAGGAGCCAACTTAAAAACACCGGGGGGAGCCTAGCAGACAACACCCAGCCTTCTTCAACCACAGCATATTCCCTTCTTTCCTACTTGTCATGTTTAGCTTCCTTTTCCTATTTCATTCAAAGAATAGTCCTGCTGTAACATCATTTGAAAGCTATGCTTTAGTCCAAACCATTCGTTTTACAGATGAGGCATCTGGGGGATGGAGTAGACAAGTGATTTGTCCAAAACCCAGGGCTCCTCTCTCACTAGAACATAGGTCTTCCTTCATCACCAATAATAAACCAATTCCCCTCGATCTAAACATTTATACTCTTTGCAATTTTAATCCAAATAATTTTTACCTCAGACCTCACCCTTTTCTTGGCATGGTGACATCCTACACCCTCAATTCAAGAAAAATCAAGAGGCTGTGTGTCTGTGGATTCTTATGTGTTTGCTTAGCAGAAATGCATTCAGAATAAATATTCTTTTTTTTTTTTTGTGGTAGGCGGGCCTCTCACTGTTGTGGCCTCTCCCATTGCAGGGCACAGGCTCCAGACGCGCAGGCTCAGCGGCCATGGCTCACGGGCCCAGCCACTCCACAGCATGCGGGATCCTCCTGGACCGGGGCACGAACCCGTGTCTGCTGCATTGGAAGGCGGACTCTCAACCACTGCACCACCAGGGAAGCCCCAGAATAAATATTCTAATGACGTTTTAGACTCAAACGAGAAAAGAGAACTCAAAGAACCAGTTGAATGCGGTGTGTTCTACAACATCAATGCCCTAACTATTGGAGCCAGATGAATGGATAAACAAACTGTGGTATATCCATACAATGGAACACTAAACTGTTGATATACAGAATTACATGGACGGACATCAAAAGTATTACGCTTAGTGAAAGAGGTCAAGCAAAGAATATATACTGTATGACTGAATTTATACAAATTTCTGGGAAATGCAAATCGATCTATAACAAAAAGTAGATTAGTGGTTGCAGGGGGACAGATGAGGGATGAATTACAAAGGGGCAGAGGAGACTTTTGAAGATGCTGAAAATGCTTTGCATCTGGATTTTAGTGATGAGTTCATGGCTGTATATGTATGTCCAAACTGATAAAATGCACATTTTAAACATCAATGTTTTACTGTGCTCATTGTACTAATTTTATTGTACTCAATAAAGACATAAGAAATTTTTTAAATAATTCAGAATTGGGACAGAGTGGTTTGACTATAGAAAAAATAAGATTAGCTTGGGCTGATAATTATTGAAGTTAGGGGATAAGTCCAGGGGAATTCATTACACTAATATTGTTACTTTTGCATATGCTTGAAATTTTACTTTAAAAAGATTTCAAAAATCTCTATTAAAAATACAATCTTGGGTTTCCCTGGTGGTGCAGTGGTTAAGAGTCCGCCTGCCGATGCAGGGGACGCGGGTTCGTGCCCGGGTCCGGGAGGATCCCACATGCCACGGAGCGGCTGGGCCTGTGAGCCACGGCCGCTGAGCCTGCGCGTCCGGAGCCCGTGCTCCGCAACGGGAGAGGCCATGGCGGTGAGAGGCCCGCGTGCCGCAAAAAAACCAAACCAAAACAAACAAACAAACAAAAAAACAATCTTAATTCCTTATGAAACCTGTAGACAGAAGTTAATTTTCTGGCTTAGTAGTTGCCTAGCACTCTAGTCTCTATATTTGCTGACCATAGTACAAGGTGGCTTATATATGTTAATCAATACTTTGCCATGCCTTTGGAAATGAATCACACCAAAACATAATGACATCAGAATGAGTTCTGTGATCAAGATTTAATTTTGGAGATTATTTGTGATTATTGTGATTTTAAGTTGGGACTATTAAGGAAAAAATATCCAAAACTTGGAAATAGGCAAATGGATGACTATTAAAAAAAGCCACATTGTTTTCAATGTCTTGCTGGAACTTGTCTAACAAACACATCTAAGGTTTATTTAATTCTCTAGGGTATATACCTTTGATTTACTATCTACTATTCGTTAGGGTATTTTACAACTCTGTGGATAGATGTGAACTTGTAGAGAACTTAAAATGATGTAAATGATTCTTGTCCAATAACAGGAAAAATAAATTTTGTCTAGTAGAGATTTTATCTAGTAAAGACACAAATGACTCCTACCTGGTAGGAAAAAAAAGATAACCCCAAGTATTATACTTTAATTGCTCTTTAGACATTCACTGGGATTGCACCTAACTTAGCAATCATTCATTCAGTATTCATTCTTCAAGTGACTAAAAACGTTTTCCTCTACTATACTCTTTTGAACCAGATTTACCTTACTTCTGGCTCTTTCATTAAAAAGTTAGAAAAATAGCCAAGATATGGAAACAACCTAAGTGTCCATCAATGGATGAATGGATAAAGAAAATGCAGAATGGGCGCGCGTACACACACACACACACACACACACACACACACAGGAATATTATTCAGCCCTAAAAAAAAAGAAAGAATGAGATCTTGCCATGTGTGATAACATGGGTGGATCTTGAGGGCTTTATGTTAAGTGAAACAAAGACAAAGAAAGAAAAATACTATGCTCTCTCAATTATGTGTGTAATCAATAAAAGAATAATAACAAAACCTAACCAAGCTCATAGATGCAGAGTACAGATTGGTAATTGCCATTGTAAGAGAGGCGTTTTGGGGGTGAGGGAGGGAATGGATGACGGGGGTCAAAAGGTACAGAAATAAATTATAAAATAAGTTATAAATAGTTCATAGGAATGTTAAAAAAAAAAGAGAGAGAAATCTTTATGTAGTCTCTTAAAAAAAAAAAAAAAAAAAGAAGTCTTAAAAATGCCCAAATCCTGCCTTGCATCAGTCACACCATCTCCCATAAAAATCTCACGGAGATTTTTTTCTCCAAAAATCTCCTGGAAGCAAAGGTTCAAGGGCAAAATCAAAGGACACTGTTATTTTTGGCTCAGCTCATGCCTGAAGCCCCAGCGCAGAACTCTCTGGTAAACTGGGTTTAAGGCCTAAGGGGAAACTTCTCCTTCCACCTAAACCCAAATCTAAATTTCATTATCAGGCAGATACCCCAGCTCTTGTAAATGAAGAGAGTAAAAGGAAGCCAAACCTGTCCTTTGGGTCAGTTTGCCACCTGGAAGTAAGCGCCACATTCATGGGTGACGTTTTAAGTAAATATTAACTCTTATGCAAATGTGGCTTAAACAGCACCCTGAAATCTGATCAAATTAACCACAATATGGTGATTTAGCACCATAATGAGGTCAGGAAGAAGGGTTAGGACAAGGGGCAGGGGCTTGAGTTGGCGAATCCCCTACATAGATGCCTATTCTCAGGAGCAAGACTGATGTAAGTCCTGGAGAAGGTCACAATCTAGTTGGAGAGGCCAGACTTTGAACATGACATAGTAACAGAGAGCTATCAATTGATACAGATGTTGTAGGTTAAAGGAACACAAGATTACCAGGACTGGGGCCTTCTGAATGAACTTTGATGAGTGAAATGTATCAATTTTTTTTTTTTTTTTTTTGAGGAAAGAAGCAGAAAGAGAAAATTTATAAAATGGGTTCTGGAGAGAGGAAGAGTTCAAGGTCTATCCTTCGATACCAAGTCTAAGTCTTAAGAGTGGAGATACAGGAAAAAGAATGTTCATAAAAATTACATGTATATTTCAGTAAAACATAAAAAGAAGAGGAGTGGGAAGGGGAGAGCAGGGCAGCTGGACCAGGGGAACGAAGCTGAGTTCTAACACACACTGACAGCACGACTGCAGTACCCTGGGGTAAGGGAAGCCCCAGCCCGCAGCAGTCAGGACGTCTCTCTCTCTCTCTGCAAGCACAGCCCCAAAGCGACTATGAGGCACACTCTCTAGACACCTCACTGCTTGAAGATTAGCAAACCTGAACAGCGCCCTAGACATCAACATGAACTCCCCAGATACTCACATTAATCTTCTTCTGAAACAAACTGAACTGGAAGAAAGAAAATAAAGGGAAATGTGGCGAAAGATGTGTGGTTTTGGTTGCGGAGGAGAAAAGAGAGCGTGTTCCAGGGGCTTGAACCCCAGACTAAGCAAACAAGCTTCTCATGTGCAGGGCACAGAACCAGCAGTGAAAAGCCTGGAAGCCAGCCCTGGTTAAGCCACTAGCTGTCCTGGGCAAGCCATTTAACCACTCTGGCCTTATTTCCATATATGTCAAATAGGAGCATTCAGTCAAGAGAAGGATCTCCTAGCTCCTTCCAACCCTAAGGTGCTAAATAAACTCTTAAACATTGTGAGCTCAAAAAATTAAATTTAACAATAGATGGAAAGAATAGGGAAAGAGGAGGATTAAATTTTATATAAACAGGCAACAATCAATCCTTGGAGTCACCCTTTTACAGAAGCTATAAGTTCTTCACTTTCTGATTAGAAACCAAGCTGCATTAGCAAATGGGACAATTACCATCATAGTTGTAATGCTTTAAAAAAAATGTAAGGGGGAAGGGACCCATGTGGTCATTGTTTTATTAATGAGATGCCATCTCCTACAGTACATGACAAACATAGTGCTTAAACTTGAAATATCTCCTAGTAGCAAAACCAAACTATTTTGTTTTATTTTAGTAGTCTTGCTTTTTGAACTTTTTTTAAAATTAGGGTGGTGGAAGGAAAAGAGGATATACACTTCAAACTTGTTAAAGTTTGCAAGTTTTTAATGAAACTTCTTCCTAAATGCCAGCCTTGCCTGAGCTTGCCTTTGTCTGTTTCCCTCACATGTTCTCTGGAGCCCAGCTTTCTTCTCTGTGCTCTGTGCCACCTGGTTTACAGCTGAACAAAGAACAATCCTCTCCATTTTGCATTAGTCTTGCTTGAAGGGTTCATAAGAAAACAGGGATACCCAGTGTGGCTGGCTCCTGAGAAAGTCTAATTACACAGAAACAAATAGGGTATGTGTTAGCCTAAATATGTCTGGATTGATTTATTCTTTTTGTTACAGTTCAATACATTTTTTGCCTTTGATGTGGACATTTTCATTGAGGAAAATGCATGGTAAATTCTAACTGTAAAATATGCATTCTAAGAGCATGACTCTGGAGCCACCCTGCTGGGGTTTGAAATCCAGCCCCAGCCCTGACTAATTATCTGACTTGGGCTCAGTTGCTTCACCTCTTTGTGCCTCAGTTTCTTCAGCTATAAAATAGAGGAAACGGTAGTACTTATCTCCTGAGTAATGAATGAGTTCATCTTTGTAAAGCCTTAGAACAAGAGCTGGCACATAGTAATGCTATGTAAGTATTTATCAATACCAATAAATATTTGTAAAATAAATAAGCTGGGGGTGGGGGCAGAAGAACTGAATCCTACCTTTCTCAGGTACTTTCCCTTTCCTATCCACCATCCATGTCTCTCTTCTGCATCTCTATTCTGCAACAACGGATCATCTTTGTCCCATCCCACCATTACAGAGAAAACAAGAATGGAAGAATCTTAAGGCAGGAAAGTATATCTAATGGGGTTTAGTCCTTTCACCTACAAGGAAAAGGAGCTAAGAACCAGAGAGACTGACATGTTGGGGGTCAAAGAGCTAATAAATGTTACACTTCTTAATAGACATTCAAAAGCTGCTACTCCTCCGAAGCGCGTTATTTCTGATACTGCACTTCGCCATTATTCCTGGCTCCTTCTTTTTCGCCCTCCCTCTGCCCTCCTCCCTCTTTGCCTCCCCCTCCCCCTCCCTCCTTCTCTGTCTCTCTTCCTCCGGGTCCCACACCCTCCCCTCACTCCAGTGAAGGGCTGGCAACTGTGCATCTCGCTCAAGTCTGCCTTGAATGACATTTCAGGTCTGGTTGCTTTCTTTCTCTTTTGCTGGCATAAATTCCATAGTTCAGAAACAAAAATGGAAACCCATGGTAGGGTAAGAGATTTTTACCTTTTTGAAAAAGTGACATGTGAACTGTTTCTTCTATACTGGACAAGAAAGCATAAAAGGTGAAATCAGAGGTGATTTTGCATTTAGAGAATTACCTCTTTAAAAGAATGAAATTCCATGAAATTGGGACTGTTCTAAAATTCCAACGTATGCCATCCCACATGTACAGGTAGACACCACATACAATTAAAACGACATGCATAGTCAAGTCTCTACAATCTTACTGGTTTCCAAGCTGTGCTCTTCCAATCATCTGGCCACCAGACTCTCAGCCACCAAGGTACATGCATCAGCATAATTTTGTTACTTGTCATCATTTATTGACTCACTACGATCTGCAGAGAATTTGGGGGTACATTGAGCGACAACAACAAAACCCCAGCAGTAGGGCTTCCAGCTGAGTGGGGTAAACAGAAAACTAAAAATAGACAAAATTTTGAATTGTTAGAATGGAGAAAAACATACAAAAGCATCCCTCAACAGAGCCTCAGTCAAGTGTCAAATGCAGAACAAAAGACCATCTCACCCAGTCTGGTTGGCAGACATGTAAATAATGAATAAACTAATATACATAATTACCAATGGAATTACTGTTGTGAAGGGAAAGATCAGGGTGCTGTCACCGACGAGAAAAGGTAACAGGAGGAGGCTTATTAGGCATATCTGATGAAGTAGGCTGAGGCCACTGAAATTTGAAGAAATGAGTTGAGTAAAAAGTGATCCAGGAAGAAGAACAGCATGAGTGAAAGTCCTGATTCGGTAAAGGGCTCAATGCTACCGTGCTTGGGACCGAAAGGAGGCTGGTTGTACCTGCTGATCGTGAACAACAAGAGATGGTGCAGGATGAGGCTGGTGGGAGAGGCAGGGGCTGGAGCCTGCAGAAGCTCAAAGGCAAAGTTAAGGGTCTGTATTTTATCCTCATTGCAATGGGGGACTTTTGAAAGATGATAAGCAAGGAGATGACATGATCTTATTTGCATTTTAAATAAATCACCATGAATACCAGTGTGGAGATGGACCGTAGGGGGATAAGAGTAGAAGGACGGAGGCCAATTAGGAAGTTCTTCCAGTGGTAGAGTGGAAAGATGATAATGGATTAGACTTAAGTAAAGAAGGTAATGAAGGCATGGGAGAAGATCAATCAATTCATGACATATTTGGGGGTTGAATATATACAGATCATTGTGATAAACTGCATGAGGAGGATGTTAATGGGAAGGATACTTTCAGGCTTTTGCCCCAAGTTTTCTCTCTCAACCTCACCTTCATTCTCTGATCATCTTTCATGCTTCTGGTACTCTGTAGAAAGAAGCATGATAACAAACCTGGCTATGCTCTTCAAGTTCGCAAGCTTTAGGACTTCATAATGGATAAAATGGGAGCCATCTCTATAAATACATTTTTGTTATGACTTGAGATTTCCAGGAAGGGCCTCTTGTGCCAAGATATGTCTCAGTATCTGTGCCTTAAATTCTACCAATAGAATATTCATTTGGCCCTGGACAGCATCCCATCTCTGAGAACTTTCCAATCAAAATGCAAATATCCTAGGCAAGGTTAACACCATTCATTTACCTTAGAAAGAAATATGTTAGGAGATAACTGGGAGGAAGTCTTTGCCTGGGTTATATCACAAGAAAAAGGTGAAGGACACTGAAAGGGGAAGCGGAAGGTGCCAACTCTGGCTTTTTCAGAGTTCAGCAGATGACCAGCTTTGGATGTCACTTACTGATTAGAATGTTATTTTCTTGGGATTTGCACATATGCATATTCAGGTGTATAATTAGTGGATCTGAATATGAAAGGTACGTCTAGAATAGATTAGAATAGAGTAATGACAGAGAGGAAGCCACGCTGTGCTTGCAAACATGACTAAAGCTACTGTGTGATGTTCTTTTTCCCATGGATGGAAAGAAAGATCAAGAGTGAAACTAATTATGCTGGAAAAGCACATCCAGACAGAAATTTAGAAAAAGAAGGTATTTGGAGCAATTAAAAGCAAAGTCTTTTCAAAGTAAAAAAAAAAAACTAATAATAATTGGAAGCTGAGAGAAGATCACCAAGGACAGAGCCCCAAGAAAAATCAGTACAAGATTAATTAAGTTACATTTTGACTCGACTTTATGGAAACAAAAAGATTACACAGTAAAAATAATTAGGAAAATATAGCGACAAACTTGAAAACTTACAAGCAATTATATTGCGAATTTGAATTATTTCATTCATTTATTCATAATTCAAATACCATTTACTGAAGCTCAGCTACAGAGATACCCCAGACATTTTTATTTGTTTGCTCATTCAGTGAATCTTTTCAGCAGCTGTTTAAGAATCTACTACTTCGAGGAACTATGGATTCAGAAATGAGCATGACTGATAAAGTCCCTGCCCTCTTTGGAGTTTACATTCTGGTAGGAGGGACAGACAATAAACATGTCATCAAATGAATATGTAAGAATTTCAAATAGTACTAAATTTTTTTAAGTGGTAATGGATGGAGTGCAACTCCATAATGAACAGAGGACAGGAAGAGTATTGTAGCAATGTAATAGGGAAGAACAAATCTGACTCTGTATCAGATCTGTTCCTTTTCCTGTGCTTAGTCATGCTGGCTAAGTCATGCACCTTTTGTACAAGAATGTTGCCTATAGCCTGAAATATACAGGATAGCCCATTCTCAAGGCTCTGACCTTTAAAGGTGTAACACTTTTCCATTCATTTAGAGATAAAAAGTTGCAGAACAGAGAATAACATTTGGCTTGTTGGAGGGTTATAGGAACACTGTGACCTGACCTACATGGACAGCTGCAAGAACAAAGGATTCCGACACCAAGAAGTCTGCAACAACTAACCAAGCCTCTCTCTGACCTTACCTTTTAAAATGCTTTGTTGAAACCCTTTGGGGAGTTGGGGTTTTTTGGGCATGAGCCACCCATCTCCTTGCATGGCCCTGCAATAAACCTTTCTCTGCTCCAAACATTTCATTATTGTTTGGCCTCACAGTGCATCGGGCACACGAACTTGCATTTGGTAACAGCAACAGTCAGTGAAGGCCACTTAAATGATAAAACATTTAAACCGAGAAATAAATGAGGAGAAAGCAGCCATGTGAATATATGGGGAATGAGGATCCAAGCAGAGGGAACAGCAATGACAAAACCCCTGAGGCGGAAAAAGCCCCATAGGTTTAAGGGACAAAAGGAGGCAAGTTTGACTGGATGATGATGACTAGCTCAAGGTAAGTGGTGGTGACTTTGGTGGAGAATCATAGGCAACGGATTAAGAAGCAAAGACTGGGGGCCTTTGAGAAATGTGATATTACATTTAGATTGCATTCTATTCACAAAGAGAAGCTATAGGGGGGGTTTAAGCAAGAGAGAGATATGATCTGATTTGTTGTGGGATAAACAAACATTTTTAGAAGACTTCTTCTTCTCCAGGAGGGACAGGGGAACTCAGAGGTGCAGTCTTAGCCCCACCTATGTGGGAGGATTATGGGAACACCTAGGGGAGGAACTAAGTCATCCGATGAGCCTTCGAAGCTCATTTGGCCAAAGAGAGTAGGAAAAAGAGGAAACAGAGAGCATCCTATGAGCACAAAAGCAGCATAAGTAAAGGTGCTGTGGCAGTACATGGCATATGTGGGCAGGGGAATGCTAGCAGGTCAGAATTAGTGGAGAAAAACAGTTAAGACACAGCACGGTGAGGTCTGAGGTAGAGCAGACCAGGACAATTCGCGGAAGGCTTTGTATACGCCGGGATAAGAAATACAGACTTGATTCTTTTAATAAGGTATCAGAGGATTTTTAAGCAGCAGGACCAGAGTCCAGTTTACGATTTAGACAGAGTAACCTGAAGCCATCATCAAAATCAAATGTCACGAGAATAGTTGCAGAAGGAAGCACAGGAGGCAGATGAAATAATCCAGACAGCAACTGATCAGCACGTGTTGGTGGTAATAATTTTAACATATTGTGGCACTTGCTCTGCTCTAGGCACTCTTTTAAGCAATTAACAGATTTGAATTCATTAAATGCTCATAAAAAACCTATAAGGTAAGACCTATTATTATCCCCACTTTATGAATGAGGTAGAAGATATTAAGTGACTCGCCTGAAAGTAATAGAGCAATGCAGTAATGAAGTAAGATGTAAAGCTGGGAGTCAGGATAATTGGAAGGAATTCAAGAAGTGCTTAAGGGAAAAAGTATTTCAAGGAATATTTAAGGAAAATTGGTAACATATAATGAGTAGGAAAAGTTAAGAAAAAACCCACATTTCCAACTGTGCCTTGGGGCGTTTGACTATGGCCTTAAATGAGATAGAAAAACAATGGGTAAGAAATCAGCAGGTCTGTTGGGAAGTGAAGGATTCTGTTTCAGATCTTTGAGGCACCTGTGGAATATCCAACTGGGTACAGTAAGCAGTGATTCGGAAAAATAGTTTATATCTCAAGAGAGATGATGGGGACAAAGATATAAAATTGCAAGGCATTGACATATACATGTAAATAAAAACCATGAAGAACTTTAAGAGGAAAGCTACCTTGTTAATAACGTCGACAGGAACGGAGATTACTGGGATTCAGCTGGAATCTGTTTCTTCCCTAAAGAACCAGCGGACCTCACAGTTCCAGATATGCTTTTAGGTCAGATGAAAAATAAAAACTGAGAGGGTTTTATCGTCAATTTAGCAAATAAGTGCACTATTTTAGTTGCTCACAGTTTTTAAAGAAAAGTTTATCTTAATGCCAGTATATAATTTAGAGTTCAACCAAAAAAATATTTCAGGTTGTAGAGTTTGCTGGAACTGATGATGTAATTCTTATTATAGATTTATCTAAGAATGAAAAATTGGTGGGTAGAATTTTATTTTTAGATGTAAAATGTATAATAATTATTTCTCTGTGAACAATCAATCTTCTAGTCAAACACTATGAAGACTAAATAATAATAAACAAAATAAATCCTCTTTCTACCTACCATGCCACTTAAAATCTAATATGTTTTTTCATTAGATTTTTTTTTTCTACATGATCTGACTTTGAATTTCAAGTACAGAACTTCTCTTAAAATGTTTAGAAAACTAGGAGGTAGACATGTCCAGGATAAACAAGGTAAGAAGACTAAATTCTAATGAAAAGAATGCCATTTTTGGTTTGTCAGGGACCAAAGTGATCTCTTAAGCATGATCCCTAATCCAGGGTCTCTGTCTCTCAGGCAGAGAAAAGATGGAGGAGAAAAAGCAAAATGATAGTTTAGGGTATAATGGTACATAAATCTACCAGCGTACTCTTAAATTTACCAATACATTTTACAAAGTATTATGCCTACATCATGGTGTACGATTGCCAATCACCAATCAGATACATAGATAGAAAGTATACATAGAAATGTATTGATATACTCTCCAATTTATTTCTGTCCTTTTACTCTGCTATCAACTCTCATTAGCTGTTCTTCCTTTATCCTGAATCTATTTCTCAAATTCAGGCACTTAAAGTTAATTCAGTGGAAGGAAATGTCACTAGATTCTTAGTATTACAGAAAATAGAAATTTAAGTGAAGTTACATTAATATTCTTAAATTGAAATTTAAGAGATTCCTATGTGCCTGGGGGTAAGATATGAATACAATATATTTCTTATCATATTCATATCTTATCCCCAGGAACATATATTTGTCTTGTTTTGTTTGTTTTTTCCCCTACAGATACTCATAGTCTGGTGGAGGTAACAAATTAGGTCTTACCAATCTCTCTTCTGATGACTATAAGCTTCTTCATTCCCTTTTTCTGCTTCCTTTAACACAAAAAGTAATCCTTGAACAACCAATAATGTGCCCAGATCATAATCTTATATTTCTATTGTTTTATGTAATACTAAGAATCCAGTGACATTTATTTCAATTGAATTAACAGCATTTGTTATTTAAATAATATATTTGGCTATTGTTTATGGTCCTATAATGTCTCTTGCATCACCATTTTCTTAATATATCACTTTCAGGTTCTATCTTTTGTACATCTTATATCCTTAACTGGATTACAAACTGAAGTCAGCAATCTCGTTTTATCAAACCAAAAAGAATTCCTTGCACCTAGAAAGTCTCAATAATTATTTCCTGATGAAACCATTTTTGACTGATCAACATACTTACTTTAAGAAAAGGTAAGTTCACTCATTCATTCACTGAATCAAAAATTATTCAATACCTACTCTCTGTCAGCCATTATACTGGAAATATAGCTGTGAATTTAATACAGACCTTGGTATCTTGGAACTTATATACTATAAGGGAGAGAGGTGATAATGAAATACCCCGATAATATAATGTCAGACAGTGTTAAGTGCTCTGAAGAATAAAACAGGCTCAAGGAATAGAGGGTGATCAGAATGATCAGGGAAGGCCTCTCTAAAGAGCTAACATATGAAGAGAGGTCTACCTGCCCAAGTAAAGTGAGCACTAAGTACAAAGAACTGAGAGTAATATGCCTGTGGTGAGTTAAGGACACAGCAAGAAAGCCAGAAAGCCTGGATCAGAACATGCTAAGGAAAGTGGGGTAGAACAGGCTTGGGAAATGATTCAGCTCCGTGCTTTGTGACCACCCAGAGGGATGGGATAGGGAGGGTGGGAGGGAGACTCAAGAGGAAGGGGATATGGGGATATATGTGTATATATGGCTGATTCACTTTGCTGTACAGCAGAAACTAACACACCATTGTGGAGCAATTATACTCCAATAAAGATGTTTAAAAAAAAATCATTTCCTTAGACCTGACCCAGTCATTAAGTTTTGATTTGGGGTAATATTACTGCCCTAATGTCATCAGGTTTGGTTAATAATATCTATCTAAATTCACAGATCTGACAATTATAAAAGGAGAGAATATATGTGAAAGCATTCTGAGTAAATATAAAGGGTTATGATTATCATCTTAAATCCTCAATGCCTGCTTTAAGGCTTTCCAGTGGGTTTTGCTGAACAACCCTGTTTCTCTTCTTCTCTAGTTTTCCTATAATAATATGGCCTCAAATAATTAAAGCAAAAATTAACTGAAGAAATGTAGACACATCCACAGTTATACTGGAAAATTTTAGTATGCTTTTCTCAATAATTGATAGGACAAGCGGACACAAATTTAATGATATAGAACAAGAGAACAAGGAGGTATATATACTTGACCCAATGGACATATCTAACACTGCATCACACTTTCTTTACAAATTGACATGGAACATTTATTGACCATATATTGAGTCATAAACCAACTATCAACAAATTTCTAAGAAAATCATATGAAGGTCTTATAAGCACAACACAATTAATCTATAAAACAGTATTTCTCAAATATCAGAAAATGTCCATGGGTTAGGACCATGTTAGAAATCAGAAAAGAGTATAAATTAAAAGAAATTAAAATAGAAGATACCAAAATTAAGAACATCTGGTTATTTTAAAGAAATTTTATTCTTTAAAGGCATATTTTTTTAAAAAGACAGAAAAACTTGAGGTAAACATTCATTTCCATAAATTAAAGAATATCAAATTAAAGTCTAAAAAAAGTAGAAACAAGACTAAATATTCAAAGAGAAATTAATGAACTAGAAAGCATAAACACAATAGAGAAGACCAATGACAAAAGTTGACTCTCTGAAAAGACAAATAAAACTGATAACATACTAGTGAACAAGTAAGAAAAGAGAAGACACACCCTTATTAGAAATGACAAAAGGAACATCTTGCAGTCATTAAAGAGATTAGGAAGATATTATGAACAGCTTATGACAATAAATTTAGGACAAATGGATAAATTCCCAGAAAAATATAACTATGACTCAAGGAGAAAGAGGAAATACGAATAATCCTACAGCCATGAAAGAAACTGAGTCAATAATTAAAAGTCTTCCCACAACTAAACTCCAGGCACAAATGGTTCCACTGTCCAGTTAACCAAATATATTCATGCTTATCCTAAGAGGCTAGCATCATTTGATACCAAAAGTAAGGGAAAAGAAGAGTTACAGGTCAACCTAACTATAAACAAAAATGCAAAATTCTCAATAAAGACAGTAGTGGCAAACTAAACCCAGAAATATATAAAAATAGTATATTTTAACAAAAGAGGATTTATTCCAAGAATGTGTTTAGTTTGACATGAAAAAGACAATTTAATTCACATTATCATATTACCTCAATGCAGGAAGAGGATTTAATAATATCCAATATTTGTTCTTGGTATCAAAATATTTAGCAAAAAAGAAATAAAGGAATAAAGAGAATCTTATAAAGATTATAAGAGAATAAATGCTGTTAAATCTGGTAGTGTAGAAGTTGGCAAACTTTTTCTTGTTAAAGAGTCAGACAATAAATATTTTCAGCATTGCAGGCCATATGGTCTCTACCACAATACTCACCTTTGCCATTGTGGTGCAAAAGTAGCTGTAGACAATAGTATTTATGTGAATGACATGGTTGTATTCCAGTAAAACTGTACTTACAAAATCAGGTGGCAGGCCAGATTGGGCCAGTGGGCCATAGGCTGCCAACTCCTGAGTTAAAGGGTATCTAGAAAACATAACCCACTGGTACTTATCACAATTAATGATGAAACATTTTCTTTGAGATAGCAACAAGATAAAATTTCCCAGTGTTACAACTGTGTTTCACTTTGCATTTGAGGTTCTGGTCAGTGCAATAAGGTAAGAAAAATAAATAGAAGTACAAGGATTGAAAAGGAAGAAAAAGAACCATCAACATTTACAGAAGAAATAATTGTGTATGCATAAAATCCAAAAGAGCTTACTGATAATTTTTTAATGAGAATTTGGCATGGTTCCTAGCCATAAAAATCAATATAAAAATGTATTCCCAAGAAGAAATAAAATTTAAAGTGTGACACATTTACAATAGTGATCAAACATATAAAATACCTAAGAATAAATTTATGAAAATATACATAAGACTTCTACAAAGAAATTTATGAAGCTGAGAAATATTAAAAAGGACAAAATACATGGAAATAGAAAATATTTTCATAGGTTGAAATTTCTATCTTTTAGATAAGAAATTCTCCCCAGCTGTATAGATTCAATACAATTGCACACAAAATCTCAACAGTCATTTTGTAGAGTTTGACAAGATAATTCTAAAACATATACAAAATTTTTGGTACTGGCACAAAAACAGAAATATAGATAAATGGAACAGGATAGAAAGCCCAGAAATAAACCCACACACCTATGATCAATTAATCTATGACAAAAGAGGCAAGAATATACAATGGAGAAAAGACAGCCTCTTCAATAACTGGTGCTGGGAAGACTGGACAGCTACACGTAAAATAATGAAATTAGAACATTCTCTAACACCATACACAAAAAAAACCCTCAAAATGGATCCAACACCTAATGTAAGGCTGGACACTATGAAATTCTTAGAGGAAAACATAGGCAGAACACTCTTTGACATTAATCTCAGCAATACCTTTTTGATCCACCTCCTAGAGTAATGAAAATAAAAACAGAAACAAACAAATGGTACCTAATTAAACTTAAAAGCTTCTGCACAGCAAAGGGAACCATAAACAAAACAAAAAGACAACCCTCAGAATGGAAGAAAATATTTGCAAATGAAGTGACCAACAAGGGATTAATTTCCAAAATATACGAACAGCTCATGCACCTCTATGTCAAAAAACAACCCAATCAAAAAATGGGCAGAAGATTTAAATAGACATTTCTCCAAAGAAGACATACAGATGGCCAAAAAGCACATGAAAAGATGCTCAACATCACTAATAATCAGAGAAATGCAAATCAAAACCACAATGAGATATCATCTCACACCAGTCAGAATGGCCATCATCTAAAAGTCCTCAAACAATAAATGCTGGAGAGGGTGTGGAGAAAAGGGGACCCTCCTACACTGTTGGTGGGAGTGTAAATTGGTACAACCACTATGGAGAACAGTATGGAGGTTCCTCAAGAAACTAAAAACAGAGCTACCATATGATCCAGCAATCCCACTCCTGGGCATATATCCAGAGAAAACCATAACCTAAAAAGATGCATGCACACCAATGTTCACTGCAGCACTATCTACAATAGCCAAGACATGGAAGCAACCTAAGTGTCCATTGACAGAGGAATGGATAAAGAAGATGTGGTACATATATACAATGGAATAGTACTCAGTCATAAAAAAGAATGAAATAATGCCATCTGCAGCAACACAGATGGACCTAAAGATTATCATACTAAGTGAGGTAATTCAGACAAAGATAAATATCATATGATATCACTCATATGTGGAATCTAATTTTTAAAAATGATGCAAATGAACTTATTTACAAAACAGAAACAGACTTACAGATACCCTAAACAAACTTATGGTTACTAAAGGGGAAATATGAGGGGGAGGGATAAATCAGGAGCTTGGGATGAACATACACACATTACTATGTATAAGATAGATAACCAACGAGGACCTACTGTATAGCACAGCGAACTCTACTCAATATTCTGTGATAACCTGTATGAGAAAAGTATCTAAAAAAGAGTGGATATATGTATATGTATAATCACTGCTGTACACCTGAAACTAACACAGTATTGTAAATCAACTATATTCCAATAAAATTTAAAATAAACAAGTAACACACACACACAATTTCAAGAGGTCTGAAATAACAAAAACATTTTTGAAGAACAAGTTAGGAAAACTTGCTCTAACAGATATCAAGACTCATTATAAGGCTCAAGTAAATAAAACAGCATGGTATTAGTCCAGTGACAGCTAGGAAACAAGCCACATTGGTACGGGCAGTCATATGACAGAAGTGGCACCATCAGTAAAGACATGGCAGCTTTTTAAGTAAGTGGTGCTGGGAAAAATGGATATCCATGTGAGTAAAATAAAATCAGACTCATTCATACAATCTACTAAAATCAACTGGAAAAGACCAAAATGAAAATAGTAAAACTATAATTTTTTGGAAAATAATAAACATATCCATATGACCTTAGAATGGCAAAAGATCTCTTAAATAAAATACAAACAAAATTGCCCAAGAAGAAAGTGACTGACAAATTCTTCCACATAACATTAAGAACAGCTGCTTATCTAAAGAACTACAAAGAAAATTGCAATCATACAGAAAGATATTTGCAATATATAAACACAAAAAGAAACTGTTATCTAGAATATAAAAATTCATAGATTTTTAAAAATAGTACAGTAGAAAATTGGGCAAAAGTTTTAACTACCAAAGTGACCAAAAAAAAAAAGTTCAACTGGGGCTTCCCTGGTGGCGCAGTGGTTGACAGTCCGCCTGCCGATGCAGGGGACACGGGTTCGTGCCCCGGTCCGGGAAGATCCCACATGCCATGGAGCGGCTGGGCCCGTGAGCCATGGCCGCTGAGCCTGCGCGTCCGGAGCCTGTGCTCCACAACGGGAGATGCCACAACAGTGAGAGGCCCACATACCGCAAAAAAAAAAAGTTCAAATGGAAAATAAACATAAAATATGATTCTCAATTTTATTAGTAATCAGGGTCACACAAATTTCTACAACCATTACATATATATCAGACTAACAGAAATTTTTCAAGTTTAATTATACTAGTATTGATGAGGATGTGTCAATGGGAACTCTCATGTACTGCTGGAAAACTCTCTGACATTATATAATTGAAGATTTATATTCCCTTTGACTCAACAATTTCACATCTAGAGAAACTGGTACCTATGTGGCCCTAGAAAACCAGTACAAAATGTTCATAGCTGGAAATACACCAAGTGTATCCCAACACTAGGATACATAAAAATTGTGGTATATCCATATAATTAAATACTATACATTAGTGATAATGAATGTACTCGGGGCTTCCCTGGTGGCGCAGTGGTTGACAGTCCGCCTGCTGATGCAGGGGACGCGGGTTCGTGCCCTGGTCCGGAAAGATCCCACATGCCGCGGAGCGGCTGGGCCCGTGAGCCATGGCCGCTGAGCCTGCGCATCCGGACCCTGTGCTCCGCAACGGGAGAGGCCACAACAGTGAGAGGCCCGCGTACCACAAAAAAAAAAAAAAAAAAAAAAATTCTACCAAAAATATTATTATCCAGAGGCTGTAAGAAAGCTTATGATTTCAAATTAATAGCTCTAGATGCTGGATTTTTATCCATTTTTAAAATGTCAGTCCTACACCCTATAAAACGTAATTATATTCAATGCCATAGTATGGGCTCAACCCCATACATTTAAAAATAAGAATTAAAAACAGTTTTAATGGGCACATTACAAAATCACTGAAGTAGTAATACTTTTAAAAAAAATTTTCATGAAGCTTTATTAGTCTGACATTCCTCTGTGCCTAGAATCTGTCTTCTCAATTCTATTTTGAGACTTCTGGTCATTTCTCTGATAGCAATGCCAGCAAAGCCACCAGTTGTCATTAATCTCAGTTCTAAGAAAGAGTAAATCATTCTCACCAGCAATTAAACAGTAAATGCATTAAAATAAGACCAATTAAAGCTAAGTCTAGACATTCACCACATAGTCATGAGAAAGGCTTGTCATAATCATTTCAACTTTAATTGGAAATTTCCTTAATAATTCTTTCCAACTGAAGCAAGACTGAAGCTTTGGTTGTGGGAGTACCCAGATTCAGCAGAGTTTAAATTGAAATACTCCATCAGGAATTTCAGTTGTATGTCTGCAAAGCTTCCCTGTACCATTAATTTTTATGTCCAGGATTGGTTCCAAGCTTTGTTTGCCAATAATCCACCATACACAACACACTCTGAAGTTTGTAATTACATCAGTTCTCTTTCACATTTCCAAACTTTTAAAACATTGCCTTGCAAAGGTAAAGAGAACTCATAGCCAATGGCTGTATGTGATTTTTCTCCTTTTGGTAGTCAATATTATACAGAAGACTGATTTTCAAGGTCTTTTTAATAATATGGGCCTTTGTGGGAATAAAAATGTCTGAAACCTTCCTGTGATCTTTACAAATGTATCAGTTACTGTTTCATATGTTATTTCCTATGAAACATAAGCCTATGAATGTATGGACGAATTTAGGTAATTTTCAAAGGAACTGTGAATAATTTTTTAATGAATTTCTAAAGCTTTTGTTGTTGTTATTCTTTTTGTTGTTGTCCAGTTAATTTATGCCACAGTTGATTCACCAAAAAGCACTTCCACTCTAAGAGAGAAATAATGCAGCCCTGTATCTCATGACTTTTTGGCAAGAGCAAATTCCATTTCCTCCATTCACTGATATAACAACAGTTTTTCTAAGAAAGGTAATAATGGGACAGAAAAGCTGTAAATAAAGATCAACACTCCCAATTTTGCTGGCAGGGGAAAGAGATTAGGGTTGGGGAGAGGGAGGTTTATGGAGCAAAAGGAACCCTCCCTGAAAACCCAAGCAAACACAAACATGTTCTTAGGTGTAGCACGTGAATCAGAACGTGAAATGCCATGTTTTGATTTATTGCCATTAATAAGATATTTTCCCAAAAAGACAATTATCATGGGGAATCATTGTGAGAATTTGCCCTGTGTTTAGTGCTAATGAAGCAATGCGGAGGGAGCACAGTGTTTTGCTACAGGTACAGAAGAGACACAGGTATCCCCCCAACTCCAATCAGGGTTGAGGCAAAATCCAACAGGTGTTTAACCTTAGGGGTCAATCTAGTGACTTAAAAATATGCTACCCAGCAATTACATAGGAACTACATCAGTTATAAATGGACCATAGGTGTCTGATCTGGATCCCTGAATGAGAATCAGAAGGTTCACAAACAACTTAAATCGTAAGCAAAATACCATGTATGAGTATATATATGTATATTCTCTTCCTAGATAGTTGTGTGTGTGTGTGTGTACATATACACACACAACTATCTAGGAAGAGAATCCAGACTTTTTAAATGTATACGGTCTTGCAGAATGTTTAATGCATTTGACGTTTACATGTCATATGGTTCTGCATCCCATCAGAATAACCTGTATCCATGCAGACAGAAGAAAACATTTCATTAGGGTGATGTAACTAAACATTTAAGCCTTTTCATTTCAGTTCAAAGAAACGTTTGAGAGAATTTTCTTTCATCTAACTATATCAAGCGCCGTAAAGAGTGTTCCTTAAAAGTAACTAAGGAAACTATGTCTTCTTGAACTGTGATTTTACCAACGCAAAGAATTAGATCATAAGTTCACCTATTGTTGCTAACTGGTTACGGAAGTTAGAAACAGGAATGCAATGAAAGGGACACAGACATTTAACAATGGTTGAATCACACTCTACCCTCGCTCCAAGTCAGCTGTCATCCACCAAGTCCTATCATGACTGTTTAAAATGTCTTTCCTGATAGCATTTGAGGGAAATGTCTTTCCTGATAGCATTTGAGGGATTAACTTAAGATGAAATCCCTGTTCGCATGTATACATAATAGGGAGAGAGTGGAGGCTAATAAGTGTGTTATTTCTCATGTAATTAAAAGACAACAAATTGTTTCTACAAGAGAAAAACAGATAAGAGAAATATAGATGTGCCATGAGTATAAAAAATAACTCAACCTACTCTTGAACATTACTGTAGGCCCCGTAAAATAAGCCCTAAAAGAAATGAAGTCTGACTGAAATACTTTAGCCTACAATCAGGGGGAAAGCCACTACAAATTGAAAATATAACCTGGCACCATAATACTTCATTCCTCTATGCCCCTAGAAATGAGGGAATCTGGAATAAAATGTGTGCAAAAACATTCTAAGCTCTAACATGTTACAGCAATACGGTGTTACCAACATACTAAAGCCTAATCTATATTCGCTGAAATACAGGTCACCTTTATATATCACGCATTAAGGTTGGTTGTCTTATAAAGGAAATAAATTACACACTGAATCTAAATAATTGGGAAAAATCACAGCGTTTAGCCCTTGAACATACATATTTATGTATGTTTAAACAACAGCATATATTTATTACATTGGACAAATATTGTAGATCAAGGCTCACCTCAAATCCCAGCCTACATGCTCACGATTATTTTCTTTTATTCATTCAACATCATTCATTCTCTCCTGAACGCCAGCATGTGAATGGAAAGAACTTGCTCTTTGCAGCAAGAAAGACCTGAGTTCTAAACTCAGACCACCATCTACTAACTGACCTTAAACAAGTAACTTAAGGGCTCAGCTTTTCCTCCTGTAAAATAACAGTGACAATAGCCCCTTCGTGAAGATTTAAGAAAGCTGGCTTACCAATAGAGACATGGTTCCCTTTAGCCCATCCTTCTCACTGTTCTTTATTCTTATTCCAACTCTGATTTCAGATTCATGTGTGAAAATAACTCAGAACAATGAATGACACATAATGTCACTCAGTACACAGGGAAAACTTACGGTTTGGTATAAAAATGGTCATAATAACTTATACTTGTGAATAATATCTTCTGTTTCATCTTAAAAAACATAAATACCTAAAAATTATACCTGGGGTCTCAAGAATGGAATTCAATTGATTCTATTTAAGAGTTAACAAGGGCAATCAAAGTTAAACAACATCTCTGTTAACTTTTGGATTTTTTCACTCTAATCTGCTATGATCCTAATGGAAGATCTGACTCATCTCGGTTGTTTTTTTTTTAACACCTGTATTGGAGTATAACTGCTTTACAAGGGTGTGTTAATTTCTGCTTTATAACAAAGTGAATCAGCTATGTATATGCATACATCCCTGTATCTCCTGCCTCTTGCGTCTCCCTCCCACCCTCCCTACTCCATCCCTCTAGGTGGTCACAAAGCACAGAGCTGATCTCCCTGTTCTATGTAGCTGCTTCCTACTAGCTATTTTACATTTGGTAGTGTATATATGTCCATGCCACTCTCTCACTTCGTCCCAGCTTACCCTTCCCCCACCCCGTGTCCTCAAGCCCATTCTCTACGTCTGCACCTTTATTACTGTCCTGCACCTGGTTCTTCAAAACCATTTTTTTTTTATTCCATATATATGTGTTAGCATATGGTATTTGTTTTTCCCTTTCTGACTTACTTCACTCTGTATGACAGACTCTACGTCCATCCACCTCACTACAAATAACTCAATTTCATTTCTTTTTATGGCTGAGTAATACTCCATTGTATATATGTGCCACGTCTTCTTTATCCATTTATCTGTCGATGGACACTTAGGTTGCTTCTGTGTCCTGGCTATTGAAAATACAGCTGCAATGAACATTGTGATACATGACTCTTTTTGAATTATGGTTTTCTCAGGGTATTTGCCAGGTAGTGGGATTGCTGGGTCGTATGGTAGTTCTATTTTTAGCTTTTTAAGGAACCTCCAAACTGTTCTCCACAGCGACTGTATCAATTTACAGTTCCACCAACAGTGCGAGAGGGTTCCCTTTTCTCCACACCCTCTCCAGCATTTACTGTTTGTAGATTTTTTGATGATGGCCATTCTGACTGGTGTGAGGTGATACCTCATTGTAGTTTTGATCAGCATTTCTATAATGATTAGTGATGTTGAGCATCCTTTCATCTGTTTGTTGGCAATCTGTATACCTTCCTTGGAGAAATGTCTATTTAGGTCTTCTGCCCATTTGTGGATTGCATTGTTTGGTTTTGGACATTGAGCTGCACGAGCTGCTTGTAAATTTTGGAGATTAATCCTTTGTCAGTTGTTACGTTTACAAATATTTTCTCCCATTCTGAGGGTTGTCTTTTTGTCTGGTTTATGGTTTCCTTTGCTGTGCAAAAGCTTTTAAGTTTCATTAGGTCCCATTTGTTTATTTTTGTTTTTATTTCCATTTCTCTAGGAGATGGATCAAGAAGGACCTTGCTGTGATTTGTCATAGAGTGTTCTCCCTATGTTTTCCTTTAAGAGTTTTATAGTGTCTAGCCTTACATTTAGATCTTTAATCCATTTTGAGTTTATTTTTGTGCATGGTGTTAGGGAGTGTTCTGATTTCATTCTTCTACATATAGCTGTCCAGTTTTCCCAGAACCACTTATTGAAGATGCTGTCTTTTCTCCATTGTATATTCTTGCCTCCTTTATTAAAAATAAGGTGACCATATGTGGGTGGGTTTATCTCTGGGTTTTCTACCTATTACACTGATCTATACTTCTGTTTTTGTGCCCATACCATACTGTCTTGACTACTGTAACTGTGCAGTATAGTCTGAAGTCCGGGAGCCTGACGCCTCCAGCTCCGTTTTTCTTTCTCAAGATTGCTTTGGCTATTCGGGGTCTTTTGAGTTCCCATACAAGTAGTCTCAGAAGGTTGTGCTTTCTAAGAATTTGTCCATTTCTTCCAGTTTGTCCATTTTATTGGCATAGAATCGCTTGCAGTAATCTCTCATGATCGTTTGTATTTCTGCAGCGTCTGTTGTCACTTCTCCTTTTTCATTTCTAATTCAATGGACTTGAGTGTTCCCCCTTTTTTTCTTGATGAGTGTGGCTAATGGTTTATCAATTTTGTTTATCTTCTCAAAGAACCAGCTTTTAGTATTATTGATCTTTGCTATTTTTCCTTCATTTCTTTATCATTTGTTATCTGATCTTTATGATTTCTTTCCTTCTGCTAACTTTGGGGTTTTTTTTGTTCTTCTTTCTCCAATTGCTTTAGGTGTAAGGTTCGGTTTTTATTTGAGATGTTTCTTGTTTCTTCAGGTAGGATTGTATTGCTATAAACTTCCCTCTTAGAACTGCTTTTGCTGCATCCCATAGGTTTTGGGTCATCGTATTTTCATTGTCATTTGTTTCTAGGTAAGTTTTGATTTCCTGTTTGATTTCTTCAGTGACGTCTTGGTTATTTAGTCGTGTATTGTTTAGCCTCCATATGTTTGTATTTTTTACAGATTTTTTCCTGTAATCGATATCTAGTCTCATAGCACTGTGGTTGGAAAAGATACTTGATACAATTTCAGTTTTCTTAAATCTATCAAGGCTTGATTTTGAACCCAAGATATGATCTATCCTGGAGAATGTTCCACGAGCACTTGAGAAGAAAGTGTATTCTGTCCTTTTTGGATGGAATGTTCTATAAATATCAATTAAGTCCATCTTGTTTAATGTATCGCTTAAAGCTTGTGTTTCCTTATTACTTTCATTTTGGATGATCTGTCCATTGGTGAAAGTGGGGTGTTACAGTTCCCTACTGTGATTGTCTTACTGTCACTTTCCCTTTTATGGCTGTTAGCATTTGATAAACATAAGACCAGAAACAAATTAGATGCAGAAAGCACACCCCAAGCCTACAGTTGTTCCCAAAATCCACCACCTCAATTTTGGGTTGTTTCGTTGTCTATTCAGGTATTCCAGAGATGCAGGTACATCAAGTTGATTGTGGAGATTTAATCCCCTGCTCCTGAGGATGCTGGGAGAGATTTCCCTTTCTCTTCTTTGTTCACACAGCTCCTGGGGTTCAGCTTTGGATTTGGCCCCACCTCTGCGTGTAGGTCGCCAGAGGACATCTGTTCCCCGCCCAGACAGGACGGGGTTAAAATAGCATCTGATTAGGGGGCTCTGGCTCGCTCAGGCCGAGGGGAGGGAGGGTTACGGAATGCGGGGCGAACCTGCAGCAGCAGTGGCCGGCGTGACGGTTGCACCAGCCTGAGGCGCGCCGTGTGGTCTCCCGGGGAATTTGTCCCTGGATCACGAGACCCTGGCAGTGGTGGGCTGCACAGGCTCTTGGGAGGGGAGGTGTGGAGAGTGACCTGTGCTTGCACACAGGCTTCTTGTTGGCTGCAGCAGCGGCCTTAGCGTCTCATGCCCATCTCTGGGGTCTGCACTGAAAGCTGTGGCTCGCACTGTATCTGGAGCTCGTTTGTGTGATGCTCTGAATCCCCTCTCCTCGCGCACCCCGAAACAACAGCCTCTTGCCTCTTTGGCAGTTCCAGACTTTTTCCCGTACTCCCTCCCGGCTAGCTGTGTCGCACTAGCCCCCTTCAGCCTGTGTTCACGCAGCCAACCCCAGTCCTCTCCCTGGGATCTGACTTCCGAAGCCTGAGCCTCAGCTCCCAGCCGCCGCCTGCCCCCTCGGGTGTTCAGAGAAGCCTCTCGAGCTGGTGAGTTCCGGGTGGCCCTGATCCTCTGTGTGGGAATCTCTCCACTTTGCCCTCTGCAGCCCTGTTGCTGCGCTCTCCTCGGCGGCTCTGAAGCTTCCCCCCACCCCCAACCCCGTCTCCACCCGTGAAGGGGCTTCCTAGTGTGTGGAAACTTTTCCTCCTTACCAGCTCCCTTTTGCCTCTGTGTTTCCTTTTTTCTTTTGCCCTACCCAGGTACGTGGGGAGTTTCTTGCCTTTTGGGAAGTCTGAGGTCTTCTGCCAGCGTTCAGTAGGTGTTCTGTAGGAGTTGTTCCGCGTGTAGATGTATTTCTGATGTATTTGTGGGGAGGAAGGTGATCTCCATGTCTTACTTATTCCTCTGCCATCTTGAAGGTCTCTCCTGACTCATCTCTTATTTGCAAATTACCTCAGCAAACATGGAAGCAATTTGCAACCAATCATGCTACACATTAAAATTTCACAATACACTGTCATCTGTCATTGTCATCAAGAAGACCACTTCCTTCATACGAACTTGTTTTATATTTTAAAACTGACTACACAGTCATCCAACACATTAAGAAGAGAGCCTCTTAAAACAACTGGCTCTGAGAGTGGTAATACAGTGAAAGATTCAATATGTGAAAGATTATGTCCTCTTAATTTATGTCCTAAACATTTTAAGTGGTTTGACTAAACACTAATTATCAAAGCTTCAACCTTGTCTTTGCCAAAATTCTTTCATTATTAATGTACTCATTACAGGAACACTCCGCAGGTCCCTACAAACAAACTGTTGGAAAATGCTAAATCAAGAGCACACCTGAAGACAAATGAAAACAGGGCCTAAGAAGGGGGCTTTTCCCATTCACATCTCATCTTTTCAGACTTGACTTGATTCTTCAATTCCTAGAGAACTGGAGGTCATATGGGTATTAACCTGGACTCTAGAACTTCAAATGATAGAAATCTAAGCTAACCAGTTTATGCACAAGAGTGAACAGTGGATGGCATTTTACCACTGTAATTGACATCGTGTACCATGGATTCTTATTTTGGCTCCGCCCTTTTTTGGTTGTGCCATCTCTGGTGAGCCAATTAAGCTTCTCCTTCCTTGGCTCCTATAAAATGGGGACAGAAATAAAAACGATCTCCTGAAACTTTAAGGAAAATGGTATCATTTAATATGTGTAAAGCCCTAGAAAATTGCTTGGCACATGATAAACGTTCGATAATTTTTTTTAAAGAGCAGAAATGAACCTAATTTTAGAGACAAGTGGAACCAGAGGATGAGTGCCATCAGGATTCACTTATTCTATTTTATTTCTATCTACATTTCAAAATTTCCCAACTTCGGACAAAGAGCTTAGCAACCAGTGTGAAAGAGCCTTCTTTCCTCCAATCAATATAAACTATTTCAGAGGAGGACTCCGACTGGCCCAGTTTAGATGATGTGCCAATATCTGGACTAGCCACTTTGACTGCAGGTGGGGCTCTATGATTAGTGTGGCCAAGTAGCCCAGTTTATACCTGTTGTCTCAGCATAATGACCAATAGTGCACATTGCACTCTCTAAACTATCCCAATTTCAATAACATTATTTATGCAGTATTCTTGCCAAAATGTTTTATCTGAAGCTAATTATAAGGAAACATTAGAACTATCTAGACTGTGGGACATTCTATTACAATCATAATGGATGCTTCAAAAATGTCAGTGTTGTAAAAGATTTTTTTAAATAAGATTGAAACTAGAAAACCCAATGAAATGTATGATCATAGAGAGTGGGGGAACACCTATAAGGAACATTTGGGGGAACAACTGTATATGATGGCAATACTGTGCTTATGTAGAAAAATAATATCCTTTGTTCTGTGATATACACACCAAAGGATTTAATGGGAAAATGTCAATAATGTCTACATCTTGCTTTCAAATGATTTGGGGGAAAAAAAAAGGCTACATCCAAAGAGAGATACAGAGCAAATGTCACAAAATGTTAACAAATTAATGAATCTAGATAATTCAACAGATTATATTCACTGTATTATTCTTTCTGAAAAATTCTAAAATTTTTCAAAATAAAAAGTCAGGAGAAAAATGACCCCATGTGAGTAATTATATGGTCTTCCTATGTATGATTGGACCGCTTGCACCACTTACTGCTTGACAGGGAAGCAAACTGTTTTAAAAATGGCTAGTTCCATTCAGAACAAGTGTCTAAAATATCAGGAAGAAGAGCAAATTCCCAAGGAATTTGAAACCAAGGAGGAATCATTGTGCATCAGGCAGCTACCCAGTTTATGTACTGTAACACACAAATTATCTCTAGTCCAAATACTGGGATTCTTGAATTCCATTTATGAGAAATAATAAGCCAAACCTTATTCTTTTAGCAAAGGAAATGCCTCTTTCTCAATTGCTTCCCTGAAATGCCACCTAATGGTCTTTACATGTACCTAATGCCCTTTACATGTACCTAATGGTCAGGAAAACTTCAATAAGTGAGGCTTAGGAATTCTTCCAATCACGGTTCCCAAAGCTAGGTCCCATCCAATCTGAAAACTTGACAGTTATGATTATTCCTACTATTTCTCTAGCACCCCCTCTTCCCCTCATCAAAGCCTAGGAGAACCTGCAAATTTTCCTGTCACAAAGCTTTTTTTTCTACTGGATAAACTTTTAAAGAATGTTCACCATTTTTTATTCCATAATCACATAAGGTATTTGAGAAATAAGGCCATAAATAAAGATCTGAGTTTGAATCCCAAGTCCACCATTCCTAAGATGCCACTTCGGGCAAGTTACTTTACATCTCTGAGACTCAGTTCCATCATTGGTAAAATGAGAACAATCACACCTGTCTTGCAGGATGGTTGTAAGTGTTGGAAACAAATAAGGTAAAATATAATAGTTGCTTTCTGTAAACAGGAACAAGGATAACAATGATGGCACAGCTCCTGCCTTCAGGGACCTCACTGTCTAGTAACCACTGTCTCCCCTCACCCACGTCACTGCTGGTCTCAATCAATTAGAACTTTTGTCCAAAACAAGTGAGTGTTCCTCTATATCAGCAGGCACAACATAGAAATACAGGCTTTTTGGTGTCTGAGGCAACCTAACTGCATAGCATCTTATTTTCATTTGCACCTTGTTTTTTTAAACATTACCATGATCCAGATTCATTCCAGTGCATCAAGTTCTAAAAGGCATTTCTTCCCTTTCAGACCTTTCCAGGTGAACTATTACCTTCTCTTTGCAAAAAAGGAAGTGGCATTCTCTTAAACTACTTTAGATTTTTCCCATCACTAGATGTGTCTAAATGTTTTTGTGAATAAGTAGGACCTTGTTACAGAGTAATGCGTCATCAATAAAACAGAAGACACAGCTGGTGAATTATCTGGTGCAAATCCATTTTTTCCAGATTATATGATCTTTGTTAGCAGTAAGTGTGTAATAGATGGAAAGAATGTAGTTAAGCCACTCGGTATGAGGTTTGGATTCACAAAATTAGAAGAAAATGATTTTGGTTAAGAAATTAAGAAAGCAAGACCTCAATATCAGTGTATGAAACAATTTGGAATAATTCTTCGTCTTTATACCACAGATATCCTAATACATGGACAAAATAGGAGAAAATCAATTACCAATAAATTTTTAATGATTTATGAATAAATTAACCAAAAACTGAACCAATTTTAATGCACTTAGGGCCATAATATTTCAAATAAATTAGTAGGAACTCAACTATGTTAGAAAATGTCTGGAATTTAACCACTTAAGAGAGACACACATTTTATATATATTCAAGAGTGACTCTGTACATAGATAGTTGCCTATATAACATGTTTTCCGAAACCCCTAAAGGCCTACTGTAGTTTTGAATGATTTCAAATAACTAGATTTCCTTGTAAGTTTCCACTGTAGTGAATCGTTTCACCTAAGGCCACTCAAAGCAGAACACAAAGTCCACAAAAAGAAACAATAGCTAAAACTCCCTATACAGCTAGATATCAGCTCCTCTTTTGTCTTCCCAACCCCTTAACCTCAAAAAAAAAAAAAAAAAATAGGAAAGAAGGGTGCTACACATGGCCGTGAAGTGCTGATGAGAAGACTCTTGAGACAGCCAAACACATCTGTGCAGTTCTCCATTTGAGCCTCAAGAGACGTTATCTGTAGAGATGCCCAAACACAGAGTAGCCTACTCAAAATATTTTCCCACTCAATTCAGCGTACCACTTACATGAGACACTGATTACCCATATGTTAAGATAACTGGTCTCAGTTTTAGAAACTTCTCCAAAGATGAAAGTCTCAGTTTCTCCATTTGTCCAGAGACCCAATCTCTCCACTAGTATTTTCTATACTCTGAGCCCTATACAGTGTCTATTTTTCCTTAGATGCAGAAAATTTTCCTCTGGCTGCTATCTCAACATCAGTTTCAGTTTCTAGCAATCTATTTCAGTTATCTACATAGATACTCAGGTATCTATTCAGCTGTGTATTCAGTTATAACAAACTGCCTCAACATTCAGTAGCTTAAAAGAGTAACGACCATTTACTTGCTCATGGTTCTATAACTTGGGCAGGGCTCAGCAAGGATAGCCTCATCTCTGCTTCACGTGATGTCAACTGGATCTCTCCTAGGACTCAAGAATCCAAGATGGCTTCACTCACATGCCTGCGACCACAGCTGAGATGCTGAAAAAGCTGGGGGCTGACCTCATCTCACTCTCTCCAGCAGGCTAGCTGCAATTCTTCACCTAGTGGCTCAGGGCTTCAAAAGAATAGCAGAGACAGCCAGGACTCTTAAGCCCAAGCCCAGAACAGGCACACTTTTAGATCTGCCTCCTTCTGTTGGTAAAAGCAAGTTACAAAGTCAGCCACGACCCAGGGGGAGCGGCAAAAAGATCCCACCTTGGACGAGAGGAGTGGCACGGTTGGGAGGAGCTACTGGTTCCTCCAGGGATGGGCGGAGCTAACGATTGCCGTACTTGCTGTCATAAGCAACTAACTTATGATTTCATTTCCCTACATTTCAGCTAATGCTCAACATGCCATCATCTTGGATGAGGACAGAGAAGAAATTATATTCTTACTTCTTGAAGTCCTATAATACAAATCATTTCTTACTTTATAACTTTCACGTAATCTGTAAGATAATCTAAGAATATTTCTACATTCTGGGTAGGTGGGAGTAAGTCCTTCAAAAACTGCACCCAACTCAAAAGAAGTCTGTCTTTCCTCATGTGCTATTACAGTTCCAAACAGTCTCAGCATTACAGTCCTCCTTTATAGTCAGGCACTGAAACAGGAATAAAAATGAGCATGTGTTACCTACACCCAAAAGCACAGTACATTATCAATAATAAACACAATTATAGAAATGAGCTTCAAAATCACCTGCACGTGACCTTTGTAGAAAGACACACAAGAGACACAGATTTGAGGAGGATTAAGGAGAAGAGGGGCAAGATAAAGAGAAAAAATTAACCAACCTAATTGGAGGCAGATGCCACTTTTAAGAAAACCTCTTAGAGGGAGCAAGAGGTGTGAAGAGGTGAACAGCTGTGAGACATACAGTTGGCGCTCCACATCCACAGATGGAAAACCCATGGATATGGAGGCCCCACAGTACTATGCCGTTTTATATAAGGGATTTGAGCATCT
The DNA here is from genome assembly GCF_003031525.2 of Neophocaena asiaeorientalis asiaeorientalis. Taxonomy (NCBI): domain Eukaryota; kingdom Metazoa; phylum Chordata; class Mammalia; order Artiodactyla; family Phocoenidae; genus Neophocaena; species Neophocaena asiaeorientalis. The sequence goes on along the minus strand of NW_020176571.1, from coordinate 15,147,587 downwards.
GTGGATTTTGGTTTTGGGAGGAGGGGGTCTGGAACCAATCCCTGGCAGGTACTGAGGGAGAACTGTGCTAAAGAGAAATTCACCTGTGGTAATTTGACCTGGGTAAATAACCTATTTCGCTTTCAAGGTTCTTCGAGAGAAACAGTGGATGATGTTTTTGCTTCGTCACTTATAAACCACAATGCAACTGATTAACTATCATTTATTAATATTATTCTTAACCGACACCTTGTCAGTTAAGGCATGATTATATACTGACTTGCAATTTTCTGTACCCTACTACCCAGTGCAAAACGAAACCTCTGGAGCTTCCTTTGCATCCGATACAAGGATAAAAATACTTTTAATTGCCAAAATAGACACTATTTCAAAGACCAGTTTGTACTTTTTATTAGCATTTCAAGGAACGCGCAGTTGATCCTTGAACAACTTGGGGATTGGGAGTCAACTCCCACTGAGTTGATAAATCACATATAACTTGACTCACCAAAAACATAACTACTAATAGCCTACCATTGACTGGAAGCCTTACTAATAGTTAAGAGATACAAACTTCTATGCATAAAATAAATATGAAACAAGGACATGTCATACAGCACAGGGAAATACAGTCATTATTTTGTAATAACTTTAAATGGAATATAATCTATAAATATACTGACTATGTTGTACACCTGAGACTAATATTATAAATCATATATAATTTATTTTTTAAAATGAAAAGGTAATGTGTAAAGGAAATTTGTATTTATTTACAGGCATAACAGTTCAATTCATGCATTAATAATGAAGAGAGACAGCAATATGATTGCTTTATGATATCCTAGTATAATAGATATAATGCTTCACAGTAGCTTAGCCTATACACTAATGAATAAACTGTTACAAAAAATTTTACGGCTTACAGTATTACAGTCATATTCATAATACAGTATTGGAAATATTGTTACCAGTTTTTAAAAAAACACTTACCAGTGATGATAGGCTGATACATAGTTTCTCCAATTACAAGAGAAGCTACTGTACAGTAATTCTTTGAAAGCACTTACAAAACAGTAAGAAAACTAACACATTATTAATTCTGTATTAAATATCACTCACCTTACGCCTATGCAAGGATAGGCTATCCACTTCAATACAGGTCTAGCACACAATGGTCTACAGGTCTACCTGATAATGATAATGACGACACAAGGACATCTCATACAGTTCTTGCCTTACAGTTAGTAGATTTTCACAGGAAGACACTCGCATACACACAACAGACAAGGTTATTAACTGAATGGCAAGGTGATTATTTACCATTCATTAAGTGGAAGTGGATCATCAAGAAGGTCTTCATCCTCATCATCTACATGTTGAGTAGTCCGAGGAGGCAGAGGAGGGGGAAGGGCAGGCAGGCACATTCAGTGTAACTTTACAGAAATACATCATAATTTCTGGCTGATTTTTTTTTTTTTGCTTTATAATTTCTCTAAAAAATGTTTCTCTATGGTACCAATCCTTCATTGCACCTTATGGTTTAGTTTCAGTAGCCGTATCACAGAAGGATCCATGTCGTAAAAGAAGTCAAAAGCAGTCTTGAATAATCAGAGCCCTTCCGCCAGACTGTCTAATGTCAATTTATTTTCTGGCACTGATTCTTCTACATCTTCTTCCACATCGTCTGGCATTGGTTTGAAAGAACTCATTTCCATCAAATCATCTTCTGTTAATTCCTCTGGTGTGGTGTTTATTAGCTACTGAATTTCTCCAAGATCGATATCTTGAAGCCCTTCACCCTCTTCCCACCTTTTCTGCCATATCCACAATCTCTTTCGTGATTTCCTTGATTGGCTCTGTTGTAATCCTATGAAGTCATGCACAACATCTGGACACAGTTTTCTCCACCAGGAATTTATTGTTTATGGCTTGATGGCTTACTCAGGTTTTGTTCATAACACCACAATGGCGTCTTCAATTGTATACTCCTTCCAGATTTTCATGATGTTCTATGTGATCCCATACCACTGGCAATCCTTTCCATAGAATATCATGTGTAATTAGCCTTAAAGGTCCTTATGACCCTCTGAACTAGAAGCTAAATTAGAGATGTTGTGCTGGGGGCAAGTAACCACTTGGACATCTTTGGTGTTAAACTCATGGGGCTCTAGGTGGCCGGGGGCATTGTCCAGTACCTAAAAAAATCTTTAAATGGCAGTCCCTTAACTTGGCAAAGTTCTTCCTGACTTCAGGAACAAAGCAGTGATGGAATCAATTTAGAAGAAGGGTCTTGTTGTCCAGGTCTTCTTGTACAATCAAAAGACTAGCACCCGGTGTTTATTTTTTCCCTTCAGGGCTTGGGCATTAGCAGCTTTACAGATAGGGGCAGTCCTGATCATAAACCCAATGCATCTGCACTAAACAGTAGGGTTAGCCTGTCCCTTCCTGCCTTAAATCCCAGGGCTCGTTTCTCTTCCTTACTAATAAGTGGTCCTTTGGAGTATTTTTTTTCCAGAATAGGGCACTTTTGTCTATATTATTAACAACCTGTCCAGGCAGGTATCTTTTCTCCTCAATTCTTTTCTTAATGGCATCTGGGAATTCATTTATTGCCTCTTGGTTGGCAGAAGTTGTTTCTCCTGTTATCTTGACATTTTTAAAGCCGAACATCACTCTAAAATTTTCAAGCCATCCTTTGCTATCATTAAACTCTCCACCTTTAGATCCTTCACCTTCCTTTTGCTTTAAATTGTCATATAATGACTTTGCTTTTTCTCAAATAATATTACAGTCTATAGGTATGCCTTTCTTAAAGCAATCCTGCACCCACGTAAAAGCTGCATTTTCAATATGAGACAAAATTGTATTTCACAAAAAGTCTAGGTTTCCATGTCTGCTGGTGTAGCTGCAGTGACAGTTTCAAGAATTTCCTTTTTTTTTTTTTTTTTTAACAATGGTTCTTATACTGGATTCATTTATCTTGAAATGGTGGACAACCACAGCTGCAGACCTCAATCTACGGTACATATCAAGCAATTCAACTTTTTCTTGTAACGTCATGACTTTTTGCTGCTTCTTGGGAACACCTCCAGCATCACTAGTGGTACTTTGTGTGGGTCCCACGGTGTTATTCAAGGTTTACGTTATTGCACTAAACATGATGAAAAATACTCTAGAACCTCGAGAGATCACTTTTTACTGTGATACGCAATCCAATGGAGAGATGAACTGCTCACGTGGACATGATTAGCCTCACATGACATTTTTAGCAGATACTTGCAACTCCTGAGCTCACCGCAATAGCAACAGGAAGTGGCTAAGAAATCAGTACAGTAGTACAGTGTGTGCTACAGTTAATTTTATGCATTCATGATTTAATACTGTTTTTGTTTGTTTACATTTCTCTCGACTGAAAATTGTGCCATATACAATCTGTTAGTGTTTGTGTGCCTAAGTTTTGATGAATTTTAACTTTTTATATTAGATTTGTATATGTTTTATGGAAGTATACAATAAAATAAATTAGTATCTACATATATTTTAGGCATTAAGATATTTAACTTTTTCTTAATTTTTAAAAATATTTCTAGGCTACGTGGTTAATCTGTGAGTTTTTTCCAAGTGTTGCAAATTTCAAAAAAGTTTTCCAATATATTTACTGGAAAAAAAAAGGACTCCATGTATAAGTGAACTCACTCAGTCCGAACCTGTGCTGTTCAAGGGTCAGCTGTGTATATTAAAGTAACAAGAGCCAAAATTGGGCTGAATGGACACTTAGAATAAATTTAAAAAAAACAAACTTCTTATGGATAAAACATATTAATTCATGTAACAAGTATCTTGTGAACAATCATTATGTGAAAGGAAACATCAGGGATCCAAAAAAGAATGGCTGTGCCTTTAAAGAACTTAAAATGTAGCCCCCTAAGATGTGAAGACAAACAGCCATAATATCAGATGCAGTGTCAAAATGCCACAGGAAAGGTAAAAGGAGGGACTTCCCTGGTGGTGCAGGGGTTGAGAATCCGCCTGCCAATTCAGGGGACACGGGTTCAAGCCCTGGTCTGGGAAGATCCCACATGCCTCAGAGCAACGAAGTCCATGCGCCACAACTACTGAGCCTGTGCTCTAGAGCTCATGAGCCACAACTACTGAGCCCACGTGCCATAACTACTGAAGCCCACATGCCTAGAGTCTGAGCTCTGCTACGATAAGCCACCACAATGAGAAGCCCATGCACCGCAACAAAGAGTAGCCCCCACACACCGCAACCAGAGAAAGCCCACACATAGAAATGAAGACCCAATGCAGCCAAAAATACATAAATTATTTTTTTAAAAAAAGATAAAAGGAAAAAACGTCAGAGACTAGAACCAAGAACAGCTCAGGGAAGAGAAGCTCTCGATCTGCACTTTGAAAGGTGGGTAGGATTTTTAGAGTGGAAAATGGGAAGAGAAGACCATTCAACATGGAGACAATGTAGAAACAATGAAAAATGTAGACCATTTTCCAGGAATAGAAAGTATACAAAATAGGAGAGTTTGGAAATATTTAAGGTAGATGAAGAATCGTAGAAAGCTGAAAATTGAAAAGGTAGACAGAAATGTCACTGCCACACTAAAGATTTTGGGTTCTATTCCAGGGTCTTTAAATATCTTTGCTCAAGTACCCCCAAAGGAATTTTTTTTTCTTTTTGCAGTACGCGGGCATCTCACTGTTGTGGCCTCTCCCGCTGCGGAGCGCAGGCTCAGCGGCCATGGCTCATGGGCCTAGCCGCTCTGCAGCATGTGGATCTTCCCGGACCGGGGCACGAACCCGTGTCCCCTGCATCGGCAGGCGGACTCTCAACCACTGCACCACCAGGGAAGCTCCCCAAAGGAATTTTTAAAAACTGTATAGTTCCTTGCATAATTTTTTCTTTACAGTATTTTGTCTTAAGTTTACATAGTGGCAAGGATGTAATCTCCAGCAATATCATAAAGACTGACATTAAAAAAAAACCCTGTTACATCATTCTTTTAATGTCTACTGTAATTCACAATCATCCACTTAAAAATATCTTCATACACTCTTCTTAAATAATCAGAAATTCCACATTATTTTTCTTTCTTTTTTAAAATTTATTTATTTATTTTTGGCTGCATTGGGTCTTCGTTGCTGCGCGCAGGCTTTCTCTAGTTGCGGTGAGCGGGGCCTACTCTTCGTTGCGGAGCGTGGGCTTCTAATTGCAGTGGCTTCTCTTGTTGCAGAGCATGGGCTCTAGGTGCACGGGCTTCGGTAGTTGTGGCTCACGGGCTCTAGAGTGCAGGCTTAGTAGTTGTGGCACATGGGGCTTAGTTGCTCCGCGGCATGTGGGATCTTCCCAGACCAGGGCTCGAACCCATATCCCCTCCATTGGCAGGCGGATTTTTAACCATTGAGCAATGAGGGAAGCCTTCTTTTTCTTTCTTGAACTCCTGCTTCCATTCCCTTCTCCCACTTAATTTTATCCTAAAATTCTCAAAAGTCTTATCGATAAAGCTTCCATATTTCTCTGGGAAAAAAATATATTTAGGGCTTCCCTGGTGGCGCAGTGGTTGAGAGTCCACCTGCCGATGCAGGGGACACGGGTTCGTGCCCCGGTCCAGGAAGATCCCACATGCCGCGGAGCGGCTGGGAGCCATGGCCATTGAGCCTGCGCGTCCGGAGCCTGTGCTCCGCAACGGAAGAGGCCACAACAGTGAGAGGCCCACATACCAACAACAACAACAACAAAAAAATATATATATATATACACACACAGATATATATATGTGTATATATATATATATATATAATATATAAATAGAATTTAATTTGTTCCCTAAGGCTGTGATTTTACAATAATATTTCAGACTAAGTTATCATTACCATGATTATCAGTACCCAATTGATCAAAACAAATATTTTACAAATTTTAATAAATGATTAAATATAAAGGTAAAAATATTATTGGAAATGTATCCCTTAATAAGGTGAGGCCATTAAAAGAAAAAAGCTTATTTCATGCATCAATGGATGACTATCACGTATTACAGAAGCAGATTTGCATCAATTCTAATTCCATTTTTTGGCTTTTATAGATACTTCTAGATATTATATAAATAAGTATGAGAGTAAAAGGAGTTCTGTTATAAAAATATCACTCAATTCTTTGAACTCTTGAGTTATACACCAAAATCACAATGCTCTAGCATCAAAAATTATTTTTAGCTATCATCTGACAATTCTACTGGATCCACCTTCATTTTTTAAAGTAAGGAATTAGATATTATCTAATCAAGGAGAAGACGTTATTAGAGTCCAATTATCACCAATATTTACGTAGCCCCTATTTCGACACTTCAAAAATTTCATGACTTGAGCTAACGTGTAAGATTCAGGATGACCTGTTAAGGCAGGCATTTCTTTTTTCAGATGAGAAAGGGACAGTTGTAAAAGAAGTCACAGGAAAAGAAAACCCACAGTTTGCATCCCACACCTCCAAAGATGGCAGATCAATTTGAAAAAATTGAGAATCTACAAACTGATGCTCATAAAATTATCTATGCCTGGAAAGTTCCTGGGAAGTGTTTGTATATTTCCTGGGGCACATGCACCCAGTTATAAGACTGCTAGCAACAGGGGACAACAGACAGTTTTTATTTCTTTTTGGCTGTGTCAGGTCTTAGCTGCAGCATGCAGGCTCTTTGTTGCAATGTGTGGGCTCTCTAGTTGAGGCGCGTGGGCTCAGTAGTTGCTGCACTGGGGCTTAGTTGCCCCGCGGCATGTGGGATCTTAGTTCCTCGACCAGAGATCAAACCCACATCTCCTGAATTGGAAGGTGGATTCTCAACCACTGGACCACCAGGGAAGTCCCAACAGAAAGTTTTTGATCAAGGAAGTAATACAATTATAAGTGTGCTTTAGAAATATGAAGATGGAAACAATATACAGATTGGATTGGGAGAAGAAACTGTTCAAAGTAAGGAGGCAAATAGAGACCTTCCTATAGATTAGAAAGTATTAAAGAGGATATGGACTAGAATATTACCTTTGAAAAGAGTGAAAGACATTATAGAATAAGAACCAAAATGGTTTAGTAACTAAAATTTGATGTGGGAAATAAATGTATCATTTCCTTCTCTCATCTTTTCATTCAGTGAATAAATATTTAAGTTCTTGATATATGGCTACTGAAGGCAAACATAAAATGATGGGATATAGGAAGACAGTTCAGTGAAATTATTTAGGTGCTATGAGAGAATACTGGCACAGGTCTTCGGGCCTTCTCCTAAAAGCTAGAGGAAATCATCAGAAGGATTGTAAGCCGGATAGATTTGAAGGGGCGAGAGTACCTCTGGAAAACGTTGAGATCTTCTTGCAGATTCCAATTCACTAGCTTGGGTTTCCCTTCTTACGTTCAATGTGATATCAAAATCTGTCCATTTTTTCCTTTAAAAGGGGTGCTGGATTTGTATCTTCTTGTACCTCTTATTACACAACTAGATTGCCTTTAATTTTGTTGAAAGCAAAGAATTTGATATTATCTGATCTGCAACGGAAGTTATCCAGTTACTAGGGTCCAATTATATACCAGTATTTCAAACTGTCCCTTCTGTGGCACTTCAGAAACTTTTACAGCCTGGAGCAATGTACAAGATTCAGAAAGAATCTTAAATAGAACTGTCAACGTTTGCATTCCCTACTCAAGAAGTATAATGTATACCTATTTCCAAATATATCAAGGCCTACTTCTGTTCCCCAATGATTAAGTCTCTCATTAAGAAACTGGTCTCTCTTTTGACCTAATCTTTTGATAAATATTATTTCTCACTGATTGCAACATGCCACCTGCACTTTCATGAGATTATTCCCCCCAACATGGACCAACACAGCTAGATTCATTCCCGTCTCTCCTTATACCATCCCCCCACTCATAACAAATGCTTAAAACTCCTCCCACCTAACGTCTAGCCCCCTTCAAACTCTACTTCTATGTGAAGTCTTCTCTGTTATTCCTACACACAATATTTTATTTTATCTTGATTACCAGTGTATTTAATGTAATAAATTAATACAAGTCCATTTCCATTTACTGGGTTATATAAGGTTGATCTTACTATTTCTCTTCTTTTTCAAAGGAACTTTCCTTCTCCATGTAGTCAAAGTTTTCACTGTTAAATATAAAGGGACAGAATTTTATTCCATATATTCTCTTTTAGATGCATATATTCATACTCAAATCTTCTAATGTACCATGAAGTCTAAAAAAATTAAAGCATCATCTAGTTCTCTAGGAAATTACTATTAGTTTTTGGAAAACTTGGGAAAGGATTTTCTTCTGTGGGATTGAGACATTCTTTCCCCTTCTCCCAAACCATAAATTCAAAGCAATCAACAATTAAGGACAAAACCCCTGATATTCCCAGTCATATTCCTTATTAGCAATAAGGCCTGGCTTCATATAATCTACTTTTAAAACAGAGTAACTAAACTAGGCTTTTAAAAAAAAAAACCAATAAAACTCAACTTACATTAATAATACTTTTTTAAAGTATGATCTTTGTTAATATTAGTAGTAATTAAAATTTTTACTCCAAAAGTACACTTCTCCCTCAAATTAATAAACTTTAAATAAAAGAAAATTTAAATTCATCCTGGCTAGATCCAATATCTTAATGGAAATAAAGAAGACTGATACTTCAAAGTCACAGTAGTGGAAGAAATCTGATATATGAAAGAAATGACTCTTATCAGAGAGTTGAGAAAAGCTGGCCAAAGTGTCACGTCTTAGCCATCAGGTTTTTGTCGATTTTTGAATTAGATTTATAAATAAAAACAGAACAGTAGGTTGGAAAGTCATTCAAGCAAAACATCCAACCAATGATTAATTATCCCACTTCTCTAACATTCCTATCAAACAGACTCCCTAGCAGATGTTCAAGTATTTTTTATGATTAGAAACCCTTGATTTCTCAAATTAGTCCATTCTGTCAGACGAAAGCCCTGAATACAAGAAATAAACTTCCTAAAGGAAGTCAAAAATCTGTCACATTTTAGCTTCATCCAGCGATTCTACCGCTACCCTTTGGGGTCATAAATAATTTAATATGTTATCACCACCCTTTTCCCTTTAAATATTTAAAAATAACTTCACATCTTTACATTTTCTTCTTTGATGAGCTGAATATGTCCAGTTCCTTCCACGTTATTTCACATGCCATGAATTTTAACTTTCCCACCTTCTCGGTCTCTCTCTTACCTATTAATGGCTTTTTCAAGTGTGACTCTCCCAAAGAATACAACTTTATCATGTCACACCTACCAGCTGAGAATACAGCAGGAAACTCACCATCCCTCTTTTGGATGACATACTCAATGAGGATGTGACAGTGGGGTCAACAGGCCAAATAATATTGTAGGGGAAGAAAATTTTCCCTTCTACCCTTCTAGGTTCTGTGTGTGTGGTCTGAGAATTAAATTGACATAATACAGATTAACAGAAGAAAAAAACCAATTTTAATTATGTATGTATGTACAGGAACCTCTCAGCGATATGAGACACCAAAGGCCACCAGATGATTGAGGCTTAGACATCACCCTGAGCTAAGAAAAGTGGTAGGGGTTTGGGGCTTCAAAGGGGTGGGAGGGTAACTCATGGGAAAGGGAGAAGAGAAAATGTTGGGTAAATAAAGTTTGCCCTACCACGTAGGATAAGTCTCTCAGGTGGAGTTATCTCTGAATGTCAGTATCTTTCTTCCTGGTTCAGGCCCTCTTTCTAAGGTAAATTTCCTTAACAAAAGGGTGACTCCTGCTCTGTTTCAGAGCTTCTCCTGTGTCTGCATTTCTCAAAATAAAAAACTCAAAATAATGCTTACGTCAAAGAGTCATATTTTGGGGTGGCATATGCTGCTACCCTTCAATATGAGTGTTCCATGAGTAAAAATAATTTAAGAAAATGGCCTAACTTCACTGCACCTTTGCCTTCCATTTATATATGTATTTAAAAATATATTTAATGCTCTAAAGTTTCCATCTTACCCCAAAATAGCAGAAATTTTAAATACAATTAGGACATTTACTATTAGAATTACCAATCCTGCCCAGACTTCAAAATCTTAAATTATGCTATAAAAAAGCCTATTGTTGGGCTTCCCTGGTGGCGCAGTGGTTGGGAGTCCACCTGCCGATGCAGGGGACACGGGTTCGTGCCCCGGTCCGGGAAGATCCCACATGCCACGGAGCAGCACCGGGAGAGGCCACAACAGTGAGAGGCCCAGGTACCGAAAAAAAAAAAAAAAAAAGCCTATTGTTTTAAGAAAGTCAGCTCAATTTTATAATCTAAATAGTCTGAAGCAAAAACATTTCATTATTTACACAATCCACTCATTTCTTTAACACTCTCAGAAGCTAATGAGCATAATATGAGATTAGATAGTGCTCTCCTCTTTGTGGGAAAAGTTCAAGCAAAGAAGACAAAAAGCAAGGGTTATCCCCACAGATAGAAAGCAAAGCAACGTCTTAAGTCCAGACAAATGTTTATACCTTGATGTGCTATTTTGCAATATTTCAAGGAGAAGAAATGTTCAACAGAAAACAAAAAAAGAAATAGTTTCTTCCTTATTAGGAAACCATTAAAATGGAAGTCATATTTGCTAAATTCCTAGAAGAGATGAGTCATTATCTAGAGCAGAAGTAGTGAGGTGTTGAAGGCTCTTGCACAGATCTTAAATGTAGTCAACTGCCAAACCGTGTTTCTCTCATTGCTTATGAAATGGTCAAGATTTTAAAAGTCAAAGGAAGACTGTCAGGCAGAAAGCCTGGAAGAATCAAGTAAAGTCTGGAAGAATGAGCCTCCAGCCTCTAACATTTTAAATATTTTCATTTCTCAAAAAAAAAAAATTCTCATATGGTTTAGGCTGTCCTTTCTTTATGGTCTGAAATAAATCCCTTAATTGTCCACAACTAAATTCTCCCCATTCAAACCGTCTAGGTATCCAAAACACCCTGAGAATAAATATGACACAGAGTTCTTTAGTTCCTCAGAGGCAAGTAAAATCTGAAATCAGAATACAACTACTGTCCCTATATTTGCAATATATTTTAAATAATTCCTGTAAAGGAATTTGTGAATAGAGGTGCTATGGTTTGAATATCCATGTCCCCCCTCAAAATTCAAATGTTAAATCCTAATGCCCAATGTGATAGTATTAGGAGGTGGGTCATTTGGGAGGTGATTAGGTCTTAAGGACAGGGCCCTCATGAATGGTATTGATGCCCTTACAAAAGAGACTCTAGAGGGATCCCCAGTCCTCTTCCACCATTTGTGGATACAATGAGAGGTCTGTGACGTAGAAAAGGGCCCTCATCTGACCTTGCTGGAATCCTGAACTCAGACTTCCAGCCTCCAAAACTGTCGAGATAACTTTGTTTTTTATAAGCCACCTGGTTACAGCATTTTGTTATAATAGCCTGAAAGAATTAAGGCAAGAGATTTATTAGAAACATGTTGAGGTCAAGTCCTCTACAGTGAATAAAACAGTATTTAGAGGAGAATTAGGCCCATTTCTTACTGCCAACCAAGTTTAGTGAGTTATAAAATTTCGGCGCTAAGTGTTTCATTTGCTGAGTAAGTGACATTGTCTGCTGTCCTAATAATTACTGTTAATGAATATACATTCTTACGTTTAGAGGGTGAAGTGGAAGAGGAGACACATGGCCACCAAGATAATCAATACCAATGGCCAAATAAACCTTCAGAGGTGTCACAAAGGACTATGAGAAAATTATAACACGTATCTCCATGAGCAAGCCCACTGTGGGGGTGCTGAAAATATTTTATAGTTTGACCTGGGAAGGGGCTGCACTGAGGTGTACACGTGGGAAATTTATCAAGCTGTATCTTACATTTGGTGCACTTCACTCTATGTAAGTTACATCTCAATAAGGAAGGGAAAAAATGCACCTATAAGTTGATCTTGTCTCGGTGGCTCTAAAATCCACTTCTGCTTTGGAGTTAAGTCCTTCAGTTATTATAATGGTCAGGAGTCCTCTGTGGGTCCCTCCACAGCTTTCATGCACCAATGTCATTCATGTTAAGACTCTTGAGCATACATGTCCCTCCCTGTTTAATCAAAGGTAGGAAAACCAGGGCTAACATTTGATTTACAAGGGAGCAGAAAACTTGTAACTTGTATTATATCAAAAGATTTCTGTGCCCAAAAGTTCTTTCCATCAACCTGACAGAATCCTAGGAATGTCCACTCAATCAAAACTTTTGAGTAAATGGATTGAAGTATTTAACAAAAACACAATTTTTTTCAGGTTTTCTAATGTCACCTAAAAAGGCTTTGAAGGGATGGAACACAGAGCAAGTGTATTTGGTGTGTTTCAAAAACCCAGAGTATGACTACTACCCAGGAAGGACAGACCTAAATATCATATCAGGATGTTGTCTGATGGCAGGAATGGGGAAACTGGTGGCATGAGAGGGAGAGATCTCTCAACTGGAGAAATTGTTCAAGTATTAACAGTGCCACCACTCCATCTCCTCACCACCAGAGACAGATGTTGTAAATCTGAGTGTGGGAAGCGTGGAGAAAGGCAGGGGAAAGGGGACAAAAACTACTTTCCAAAAATTAATCAGCCCCAATGCAGAAGAAACCACACTGGAATAATGAACGGGGAAACTTGGTTTCAGTCCCAAATCTGTCACTATGTAGCTGTGTAGTTATCACTTAATTTCTCCCATTCACCGTTTCTTCATCTGTAAAAGGAAGAGGTAAAACAAGATGATGTATAAGCCCAGTGATTCTAAGTGCTCCAGTCTTGCTGAATTATAATGTCTCCTACTGTATCCTGGGGGGTTCTATAATTTTTCAGTTAGGAAGGAGAAATGTTTCCACTTGGAGCAGGAGGTTGCCATTGTTTATTTTCATGTCTACCGTAGCAACATTCAAACATGCCAGGATCACAGAAATGTCTGGCTCTCACCGCAGTGTCCTCTTGCTGGCATGCTTTCAAAAAAAGCAGACTTGACACAATAAAGTACAAAATCATGGGGAATTCCTACATCTAGCCTAAGACAATGCATCACCATCGGCATTTGAGTTTGGCCTCTGTTAGTATTTTTGTTCATAGTACCAATTTCTCCCCAGGCTTTTGTGTTGGAATTCATAGGTAATTGTCCCCAGGAGACAGTCACTGGGTTTCACTGAAGGTGTATACTCTTAAAAGTTAAAATTATGAACATTATTCTATTTCGGGGGGAAAACCTGCTGATAGAGGTAAAGATGCACAGCTAGCAAAAGCCCAAAGATTTTAAATATAAGTTCTTTTCTGGACATTTCAAAGCAATACCTCAAAAAAGCAATCTCTAATGGGTTGAACTGTGGTTTGTGACATTAGAATGACATCAATGAAAAAAAAAAAAAAAGAATGACATCAATGAGTCTGTCCATGATGATAACACCCAATGACTTACAGGATGCAAAGTGCTGCAGACCCACGGATGTGAAAGTCCTGACACATTATCAAGGATCTTGCACTATCAAGATAACTCAGTCAGCATTGTTCCCGCTCAGAAAACAAGTTTCCAAGACAGGGTCAGGACCTTAGGGACTGTGGCAACCGTTGAATCATGGACAGATTAAGTAGAATGGGTCTAATTCATTTGGCAACTACTACCTCTGGGAGGGCTCACTATCCATCTACTGTTACCCCCACAAACATCTGCCCAACCTCTGGACTGGAGTGGAGAGAGGTGGGAGAGAAGGGATATAGGAGAGGAGGTTTAAAATAAAAATTGTGGCTGCAGATGTAGGATCCAGAGAGAAAAATTCTCTCAGTTACCTTCATCCTGACCCTGCTGTTATAAATATGCTCCATGAAATTCTACCAGAAAAAGAAAAAGAGGTAAAGAGGGATCTGGATGAAGATGGCAGGGTAAGAGGATTCTGAGCTCACCTCCTCCCACGGACACACCAAAACTACAACTACATACAGAACAGCTGTTTCTGAGAATGACCTGATGACCAGAAGAACAGACTTTCTACAACTAAGGATGTAAAGAAAAGGCCACATCAAGAGGGGTAGGAGGGACAGAGACGTGATCCAGGCAGAACCCACACCCACAGTATGGTGACCTACAAGCAGGAAGGATGTCACCATCGTGAAGTTATCCCATGGAGAGTGAGAGGTCCAAACCTCCTTAGCCCAGGGAACCTGCACTAGGAAGACAAGTCCCCATCACATTTTGCTTTGAAAACTAACAAGGTTATGTCCAGGAGAGCCAGAGGGCTGTGGGAAACAGACTCCACCCTAAAAGGGCTTGTCCATAAACTCACTCACTCTGAGTCCCACTCCAGATACAGCAGCTTGAAAAGTACCTGGGTCATAGGGGAAGGATGACTGGCTAATTTTAGGGTATGTGCCAGAGGGGCAGGGATCTGGTGCAACTGTCTCTAGGTATAGAAGCACTAGTGGGATACTTTTTTTTTTTTTTTTAACTCTCCTTACACCTAGCGGGCCCAGTGCTGGAAGGCACCATTTCTGTCACTCTCCATCAACCTACCTAACACTGTGTGCCAGGCCCCAGTGTTCCCCTAAGGACCAGCCCGGCCCAAACCACCCAAGCTGGCCAGAAGCTCCAAAGTAGCTCTGCCTCAGCCCACCCAGTGGGCAGCCTCTGCTGGCACTGGCACCCCTCCAAAGCAGCTCCCACTCCAAGCGGCTGGTCCTAACTACCAGCATGCCTGTAGTAGGCATGCTGTAGGCCAGGGAACAGCCCCACCCATCAGGGCAATAGTCATGATCCAACCACAACTGGAGGGTGCACACAACCCACACATGAAATACTCTTAGAGCACCTGGCTGTGGTGACCAGGGGGATTGAGCAACTGGACCCCATAGGACAACTTGTACATAAGGCCACTCTTTCAAGACCAGGAAATATAGCTGATGTACCTAATATATATAAACAAAGACAGAGAGTTAAGCAAAATGACGATACAAAAGAATACCTTCCCAATGAAAGAACAAGACAAAACCTCAGGAAAAAAAACTAAGTGAAATGGAGATAAGCAGTTGACTAGATAAAAAATTCAAAATAATAGTCATAAAAATGCTCACCAAACTTGGGGGGAAGAATGGATGAACTCAGTGAGAACTTCAACAAAGAGACAAAAACTTTTAAAAAGAAACCAATCAGAAATGAAGAATACAATAACTGAAATAAAAAAATACACTAGAAGGGATCAACAGCATATCAGAGGATGCAGAAGAACAGATCCATGATTTGGTAGACAGAGCAGTGGAAATAACACACCTGGAACAGCAAAAGAAAAAAAAGAGAATACAAAAAAATGAAGATAGTTTAAGGGATATCTGGGATATCTAGCATACTAACATTCCACTGTAGAGGTCCCAGAAGGAGAAGAGATAAAGGGAAAGAAACCCTATCTGAAGAAGTAATGGCTGAAAACTTCCCTAACCTGAGAAAGGAAACAGACATCCAAGTCCAAGAAGCACAGAGAGTTCCAAACAATGTGAACCAGGACAAATGATAATTAAAATGTCAAAAGTTAAAGAGAGAATCTTAAAAGCAGCAACAGAAAAACAACTAGTTATGCACAAAAGGATAATACCTATCCTCTCCATCGAGTCCAAAGGTACCCTCATAAGGTTATCAGCTGATTTTTCAGCAGAAACTTTACAGGCCAGAAGCAACTGGAATGGTATAATCAAAGTACTGAAAGGAAAAAACTTACAACCAAGAGTACTCTAACTATTAAGGTTATCATTCAGGACTGAAGGCGAGATAAAGAGATCCCAGGAAAGCAAAAGCTAAAGGCCTTCACTACCACTAAACCAGCCTTAAAAGAAACAGTAAAGAGACTTCATTAAATGGAAAAGAAAGCCCTTAACTAGAATCAAGAAAACTATGAAAAAAAAAATTTCACTGGTAAAGGCAAACATATAATAAAGATAGTGGACCAACCACCTATAAGGCTAGTATGAAGGTTAAAAGACAAACATATTAAAATCATCCATATCTAAAATATTTAGTTAAGCAATACACAAAATAAAAAGATGTAAAACATGACATCAAAAACATGAAATTTAGGTGGGGGGAGTAAAAATGTAGTGCTTTTAGAATTTGCTCAAACATAAGCAACCATCAACTTAAAACAGAATGCTATATACATAGGTATATTTATATATGAATTTCATGGCAACCACAGACCAAAAACATAACAGATACACAAAAAAAATAAAGAGAAAGAAATATAAACATAACACTAAAGAATGTCATCAAATCTCAAGGGAAGAGAACATGAGAAAAAGAAAGGAACGGAGAAGAACTACAAAAACAACCAGAAAACAATTAACAAAATGGCAGTAAGTATATACCTATCAACAATTACTTGAAATGTAAATGGACTAAATGCACCAGTCAAAAGATGTAAGGTGCCTGAATAGATCTTAAAAAAAGAGCCATACATAGGCTGCCTACAAGAGACACTTCAGATCTAAAGACACACAAACAAAGTGAAGGAATGGAAAAAGATATACCACACAAATGCAAACAAAAAGAAAAGTGAAGTAGCAATACTTATCTCAGACAAAATAGACTTCAAATCAAAGACTGTAACAAGAGACAAAGAAGGGAATTACGTAATAATAAAGGGACCAATCCAACAAGAGGTTATAACACTTGTAAATATTTATGCACCCGACATAGGAGCACCTAAATACACAAAACAAATATTGACAGACGCAAAGGGAGATATTGACAGTAATATGATATTAGTACAGGACCTCAACACTCCACTTATATCAATGGACAGATCATCCAAACAGAAAATCAATAAGGAACCATTGGCCTTGAATGACACATTAGACCAGATGCACTAAATAAATAGAATATATACAGTACTTTTGACCAAAATATAGCAGAATACACACTCTCTTCAAGTAGACATGAAACATTCTCCAGTATAGATCACATGTAAGGCCATAAAACAAGTCTCAAAATAGTTAAAACTGAAATCACATCAAGCATATTTGAACCACAACAGTACAAAATTAGAAAACAATTACAAGAAGAAAACTGGAAAAAACACACATGTGTGTAAGCTAAACAACACGCTACTTCAAACAATCAACAGGGCAATGACTAAATCAGAGAGGAAATTAAAAAAAAATAATTAGAGACAAATGAAAATGTAAACACAAATTTCCAAAATCTACAGGACATGGCAAAAGCAGTACTAAGAGGGAAGTTCATAACAAGAGAGGCATACCTCAAGCAATAATAAAAATCTCAAAGAATATAATCTTACCTCTTTTAAAAGGACTATTAAAAAGCCCAAAGTTAGTAGAAGGAAGGAAATAATAACTATTAGAGTGGATATAAATGAAATGGAGACAGAAAGAAAGAAAACAACAACAGAAAAAGATCAATGAAACTAAGTACTGATTCTTTGAAAAGATAAACAAAATTGATAAACCTTTACCCAGATTCATCAAGAACAAAAGAGATGGAACAAACAAATAGAATCAAAAATGAAAGAGAAGTTATAACCCACACCACAGAAATACAAAGGATCGTAAGAGATTACTACAATTTTATGCCAATAAAATGGGCAATCTAGGAGAAATGGATATATTTTTATAAATATACAATGTTCTAAGACTGAAACAGAAAAAAATAGAAAATTTGAACAGACTGATCACTAGTAAAGAAATTGAACCAGTAATCAAAAACATTCCAACGAACAAAAGTCCAAGACAAGATAGCTTCACAGGTGAATTCTCAAAACACTTAAAGAGTTAATACCTATCCTCTCCATCGAGTCCAAAGAAAGTGAAGAGGAAGGGAAGCTTCCAAACTCATTCTTCAAGGCCAGCATTATTCCAATACCAAAACCAGATAAAGACACTGCAAAAAAAGAAAATTACAGGCCAATATCCCTGATGAACACAGATACAAAAACCTTCAACAAAATTTTAGCAAACTGAATTCAACAAAATATAAAAAGGATCATACACCATGATCAAGTGGGATTTATCCCAGGATACAAGCATGTTTCAATATCCACAAGTTAATCAGTGTGATACAGCATGTTATCCTTTGTTTAAAGGATAAAAATCATATGAGCATCTCAAGAGATGCATAAAAAACATTTGACAAAATTCAACATCCATTTCTGATGAAAACTCAACAAAGTTGGTATAGAAGTAATATACCTCCGCATAATAAAGGCCAAATATAACAAATTCACAGTTAACATAATACTCAGGTGAAAACCTGAAAGTTTCTCCTCTAAGATCTAGAACAATCTTAGAAGGGTGCCCACTATGGACACTTTTCTTCAACATACTATTAGAAGTCCTAGCCAGGACAATCAGACAATGAAAAGACAGAAAGAGAGAAAGAGAGAAAAGGAACCGAAAATGGAAAGGAAGAAGTAAAACTGTCATTATTTGCTGATGACCTGATATTACATATAGGAAACCCTAAAGCCTCCACCAAAAAAAACCTATTAGCACTAATGAATGCATTCAATAAAGTTGTAGGATACAAAATCAGTATAAAGAACTCTGTTGCAGTTCTATACACTAATAACAAACTATCAAAGAAATAAAGAAAACAATCCCATTTACAATTGCATCAAAAAGAATAAAATACCTAGGACGAAATTTAACTAAAGAGGTGAAAGCCCTGTTCTCTGAAAACTATAAGACATTGATGAAAAAAACTGAGGATAACATAAATAAATAGAAATATAAACAAGCAAGGGAGACCTTCAAGATGGTGGAGGAGTAAGACGTGGAGATCACCTCCCTCCCCAAAAATACATCTACATGTGGAGCAACTCCTACAGAACACCTACTGAATGCTGGCAGAAGACCTCAGACTTCCCAAAAGGCAAGAAAATCCCCATGTACCTGGGTAGGGCAAAAGAAAAAAGAAAAAACAGAGACAAAAGAATAGGGACAGGACCTGCACCTCTGGGAGGGAGCTGTGGAGGAGGAAAAGTTTCCACACACTAGGAAGCCCTGTCACTGGCGGAGACAGGGGCTGGGCCGGGGGGAAGCTTTGGAGCCACAGAGGAGAGCACAGAAACAGGGGTGCAGAGGGCAAAGCGGAGAGATTTCCGCACAGAGGATCGATGCCGACCAGCACTCACCAACCTGAGACCAACCTTGTCTGCTCACCCACCAGGGTGGGTGGGGGCTGGGAGCTGAGGCTCGGGCTTCAGAGGTCAGACCCTAGGGAGAGGCCTGGGGTTGGCTGCATGAACACAGCCTGAAGGGGGTTAGTGCACCACAGCTAGCCGGGAGGGAGTCAGGGAAAACGTCTGGACCTGACACAGAGGCAAGAGACCACTGTTTCAGGGTGCATGAGGAGAGGCGATTCCTTCCCCGTGTGCCCACAGAAGGCAGAGTACCACCTGGGTGAGCTCCAGAGACAGGCACAAGCCACGGCTATCAGCTCAGATCCCAGAGACGGGCATGAAAGGCTAACGCTGCTGCCACTGCCAACACGAAGCCTGTGTCAAGCACAGGTCACTCTCCACACCTGCCCTCCCGGGAGCCTGTGCAGCCCGCCACTGCCAGGGTCCTGAGATGCAGGGACAACTTCCCCGGGAGAACACATGTCGTGCCTCAGGCTGTTGCAATGTCACGCTGGTCTCTGACTTCACAGGCTCACCCCACATTCCAATTATGACTACCATCCCCCTCCCTCTCCCTGACCTAAGTGAGCAAGAGAGCCCTAATCAGCCACTGTTTAACCCCTCTTGTCTGGGTGGGGAACAGGTGCCTGAGGGTGACCTACATGCAGAGGCAGGGTCAAAACCAAAGCTGAAGCCCAGGAGCTGTGCGAACAAAGAAGAGAAAGGGAAATTTCTCTGTGCAGCCTCAGGAGCAGCGGATTAAAACCCCACAATGAACTTGATGAACCCTACATTTGCTGAATACCTGAACAGACAACAAATGTTCCCAAAATTGATGCGGTGGACTTTGGGAGCAACTGTAGACTGGGGTTTGCTTCCTGTGACTGATTTGTTTCTGATTTTTATGTTTATTTTAGTTTAGCTTTCACTGGTTGTTACCACTGGTACCTTTGTTTATTGGTTTGGTTTCTCCTTTTTTTTAATTTATTTTATTTTATTATTTTTTATTTTATTATTCGTTTTCCTTTTTTTTCTTCCTTTTCTTCTCAGCCATGTGGCTGGCACAGCCTTGGTGCTATGGCCAGGTGTCAGGCCTGAGTCTCTGAGGTGGAAGAGCCGAGTCCAGGACACTAACCATCAGAGACCTCCCGGCCCCACATAATATCAATCGGCAAGAGCTCTTGCAGAGATCCCGTCTCAACACTAAGACCCAGTTCCACCAAATGACCAGCAAACTCGAGTGCTGGATGCCCCATGCCAAACAACTAAGAAGACAGGAATACAACCCCGCCCACTAGCAAAGAGGCTGCCTAAAATCATACTAAGTTCACAGACAACCCAAAACACACCATCGGACATGGCCCTGCCCACCAGAAAGACAAGATCTAGCACCACCCACCAGAACACAGGCACCAGTACCCTACACAAGGA
Organism: Neophocaena asiaeorientalis asiaeorientalis; assembly: GCF_003031525.2. Taxonomy (NCBI): domain Eukaryota; kingdom Metazoa; phylum Chordata; class Mammalia; order Artiodactyla; family Phocoenidae; genus Neophocaena; species Neophocaena asiaeorientalis. The sequence continues at coordinate 15,126,993 of NW_020176571.1, read as the reverse complement.
AGCCTGCACAAGCCACTGAACCAACCTCACCCACTAGGGACAGACACCAAAAACAACAGGAACTACAAACCTGCAGCATGTGAAAAGGAGACCCCAAACACAGTAAGTTAAACAAAATGAGAAGACAGAGAAATATGCAGCAGATGAAGGAGCAAGGTAAAAAAACACTGGACCAAACAAATGAAGAGGAAATATGCAGTCTACCTGAAAAAGAATTCAGAATAAAGATGGTAATCATGATCCAAAATCTTGGAAATAGAATGGAGAAAATACAAGAAACGTTTAACAAGGACCTAGAAGAACTAAAGAGCAAACAAACGATGATGAACAACAAATAAATGAAATAAAAATTTCTCTAGAAGGAATCAATAGCAGAAGAACTGAGGCAGAGGAACGGATAAGTGACCAGGAAGATAAGATAATGGAAATAACTATCGCAGAGCAGAATAAAGAAAACATAATGAAAATAATTGAGGACAGTCTCAGAGACCTCTAGGACAACATTAAATGCACCATTTGAATTATACAGGTTCCAGAAGAAGAAGAGAAAAACAAAGGGACTGAGAAAATTTTTGAAGACATTATAGTTGAAAACTTCACTAATATGGGAAAGGAAATAGTCAAGTCCAGGAAGCGCAGAGAATCCCACACAGGATAAATCATTATAGTTGAAAACTTCACTAATATGGGAAAGGAAATAGCCAAGTCCAGGAAGCGCAGAGAATCCCACACAGGATAAATCGAAGGAGAAACACACCAAAATACATATTAATCAAACTATCAAAAATCAAATACAAAGAAAAAATACTAAAAGCAGCAAGGGAAAAGCAACAAAAAACACACAAGGGAATCCCCATAACATTAACAGCTGATCTTTCAGCAGAAACTCTGCAAGCCAGAAGGGAGTGGCAGGACACATTTAAAGGGATGAAAGGGGAAAACCTACTACCAAGATTACTCTACCCAGCAAGGATCTCATTCAGATCAGAAAGAGAAATTAAAACCTTTACAGACAAGCAAAGTTAAGAGAATTCAGCACCATCAAACCAGCTTTACAACAAATGCTAAAGGAATAACTATAGGCAGGAAGCACAAGAGAAGGAAGAGACCTACAATAACAAACCCAAAACAATTAAGAAAATGGTAATAGGAACATACACATCAATAATTACCTTAAATGTAAATGGATTAAATGCTCCAACCAAAAGACATAGACTGGTTGAATGCATACAAAAACAAGACCCATACATACATATGCTGTCCACGAGAGACCCACTTCAGACCTAGGGACACATACAGACTGAAAGTGACAGGATTGGAAAAGATATTCCATGCAAATGGAAATCAAAAGAAAGCTGGAGTAGCAATTCTCATATCAGAAAAAATAGACTTCAAAATAAAGACTATTACAAGAGACAAAGAAGGACACTACCTAATGATCAAGGGATCAATCCAAGAAGAAGATCTAACAATTGGAAATATTTATGCACCCAACATAGGAGCACCTCAATACATAAGGCAAATGTTAACAGCCATAAAAGGGAAAGTGACAGTAACACAATCATAGTAGGGAACTGTAACACCCCACTTTCACCAATGGACAGATCATCCAAAATGAAAGTAAATAAGGAAACACAAGCTCTAAATGATACATTACACAAGATGGACTTAATTGATATTTACAGGACATTCCATCCAAAAACAACAGAATATACTTTCTTCTCAAGTGCTCATGGAACATTCTCCAGGATAGATCATATCTTGGGTTCAAAATCAAGCCTTGATAGACTTAAGAAAACTGAAATTGTATCAAGTATCTTTTCCAACCACAATGCTATGAGACTAGATATCGATTACAGGAAAAAAAATCTGTAAAAAATACAAACATACGGAGGCTAAACAATACATGACTATGTAACCAAGAGATCACTGAAGAAATCAAACAGGAAATCAAAAATTACCTAGAAACAAATGACAATGAAAATACGATGACCCAAAACCTATGGCATGCAGCAAGAGCAGTTCTAAGAGGGAAGTTTATAGCAATACAATCCTACCTGAAGAAACAAGAAACATCTCAAATAAACAACCAAACCTTACACCTAAAGCAATTAGAGAAAGAACAAAAATACCCCAAAGTTACCATAAGGAAAGAAATCATAAAGCTCAGATCAGAAACAAATGAAAAAGAAATGAAGGGAAAATAGCAAAGATCAATAACACTAAAAGCTGGTTCTTTGAGAAGATAAACAAAATTGATAAACCATTAGCCAGACTCATCAAGAAAAAAAGGGAGCACACTCAAATCCACTGAATTAGAAATGAAAAAGAAGTAACAACTGACACTGCAGAAATACAAAGGATCATGAGAGGTTACTACAAGTGACTCTATGCCAATAAAATGGACAAACTGGAAGAAATGCACAAATTCTTAGAAAAGTACAACCTATTCTTCAATATACGCAAATCTATCAATGTGATAAACCATATTAACCAAGTTGAAGGAGAAAAACCGTAGGATCATCTCAGTAGATGCAGAAAAGCTTTTGACAAAATTCAACACCCATTTCTGATAAAAACCCTCCAGAAAGTAAGCATAGAGGGAACTGACCTCAACATAATAAAGGCCATATATGACAAACCCACAGCCAACACTGGTCTCAGTGGTGAAAAACTGAAACCATTTCCACTAAGATCAGGAACAAGACAAGGTTGCCCACTCTCACCACTCTTATTCAACATAGTTTTGGAAGTTTTAGCCACAGCAATCAGAGAAGAAAAAGAAATAAAAGGAATCCAAATCGGAAAAGAAGAAGTAAAGCTGTCACTGTTTGCAGATGACATGATACTATACATAGAGAATCCTAAAGATGCTACCAGAAAACTACTAGAGCTAATCAATGAATTTGGTAAAGTAGCAGGATACAAAATTAATGCACAGCAATCTCTTGCATTTCTATACACTAATGATGAACAATCTGATAGAGAAATTAAGGAAACACTCCCATTTACCATTGCAACAAAAAGAATAAAAAACCTAGGAATAAACCTACCTAAGGAGACAAAAGACCTGTATGCAGAAAATTATAAGACACTGATGAAAGAAATTAAAGATGATACAAATAGATGGAGAGATATACCATGTTCTTGGATTGGAAGAATCAACATTGTGAAAATGACTATACTACCCAAAGCAATCTACAGATTCAATGCAATCCCTATCAAACTACCAATGGCATTTTTCACAGAACTAGAATAAAAATTTCACAATTTGTATGGAAACACAAAAGACCCCGAATAGCCAAAGCAATCTTGAGAAAGAAAAACGGAGCTGGAGGCATCAGGCTCCCGGACTTCAGACTATACTGCACAGTTACAGTAATCAAGACAGTATGGTATGGGCACAAAAACAGAAGTACAGATCAGTGTAATGGGTAGAAAACCCAGAGATAAACCCACCCTCATATGGTCACCTTATATTTAATAAAGGAAGCAAGAATATACAATGGAGAAAAGACAGCATCTTCAATAAGTGGTGCTGGGAAAACTGGACAGCTACATGTAAAAGAATGAAATTAGAACACTCCCTAACACCATACACAAAAATAAACTCAAAATGGATTAAAGACCTAAATGTAAGGCCAGACACTATAAAACTCTTAGAGGAAAACATAGGGAGAACACTCTGACATAAATCACAGCAAGATCCTTTTTGACCCACCTCCGAGAGAAATGGAAATAAAAACAAAAATAAACAAATGGGACCTAACGAAACTTAAAAGCTTTTGCACAGCAAAGGAAACGATAAAAAAGACAATCAAACAACCCTTAGAATGGGAGAAAATATTTGTAAATGAAGCAACTGACAAAGGATTAATCTCCAAAATATACAAGCAGCTCATACAGCTCAATATCCAAAAAACAAACAACCCAATCCAAAAATGGGCAGAAGACCTAAATAGACATTTCTCCAAAGAAGATATACAGATTGCCAACAAACACATGAAAGGATGCTCAACATCACTAATCATTAGAGAATTGCAAATCAAAACCACAATGAGGTATCACCTCACAGTGGTCCGAATGGCCACCATCAAAAAATGTACAAACAATAAATGCTGGAGAGGGTGTGGAAAAAAGGGAACCCTCCTGCACTGTTGGTAGGAAGGTAAATTAATATAGCCACTATGGAGAATATTATGGAGGTTCCTTATAAAACTGATAATAGAACTACCATATGACCCAGTAATCTCACTACTGGGCATATACCCTAAGAAAACCATAATTCAAAAAGAGTCATATACCACAATGTTCACTGCAGCTCTATTTACAATAGCCAGGACATGGAAGCAACCTAAGTGTCCATCGACATATGAATGGATAAAGAAGACGTGGCACATATATACAATGGAATATTACTCAGCCATAAAAAGAAACGAAATTGAGTTTTTTGTAGTGAGGTGGATGGACCCAGAGTCTGTCATACAGAGTGAAGTAAGTCAGAAAGAGAAAAACAAATACCATATGCTAACACATATATATGGAATTAAAAAAAATCGTTTTGAATTACCTAGGGGCAGGACAGTAATAAAGACACAGACATAGAGAATGGACTTGAGGACACAGGGAGGGGGAAGGGTAAGCTGGGACCAAGTGAGAGAGTGGCATGGACATATATACACTACCAGATGTAAAGTAGATAGCTAGTGGGAAGCAGCCGCATAGCACAGGGAGACCAGCTCGGTGCTTTGTGACCACCTAGAGGGGTGGGATAGGAAGGGTGGGAGGGAAATGCAAGAGGGAGGGGATATGGGGATATATGTATACGTATAGCTGATTCACTTTGCTATACAGCAGAAACTAACACACCATTGTAAAGCAATTATACTCCAAAAAGATGTTAAAAAAAAAAAGACAGATGGAAGAAAAAAAATACATACAAGCATACCTCAGAGACATTGAGTATTCAGTTCCAGACCACCACAATGAAGTGAATAATGTAATAAAGCAAGCCACAATAATTTTTTGGTTTTCCAGGTCATGTAAAAGTTATGTTTACACTATAATGTAGTCTATTAGGGATGGAACAGCGTTATGTAAAAAAAACAAACAAAAAAACCAATGTATATACCTTAATTAAAAAATAGTTTATTGCTGAGAAAGGCTAACCATCATTTGAGACTTCAGCAAGTTGTACGCTTTTTTTTTTGCTGGTGAAAGGTTTGAAATATTGTGAGAATTACAAGTGACACAGAGACACAAAGTGAGCAAATGCTGTTGGAGAAATGGTGCTGATAGACTTGCTTCATGCCTGGTTGTCACAAATCTTCAGTTTGTAAAAGACGTAATAACTGTGAAGTGCATTAAAGCAAAGTGTAATAAAACAAGGCATGTGTGTACCTTGCTCATGTACTGAAAGGATTAATATTGTTAAAATGTCCATACTACCCAAAGCAGTCTACAGATTTATGCAATTCCTTTTAAAATACCAATTGTATCTTTCACAGAACTGGAACAAATGATCCTAAATTTTGTATGGAACCACAAAAGACCATGAATAGCCAAAGCAATGTTAAGAAAGAAAAACAAAGCTGGATGTATCATGGTCTCTGATTTCAAACTATACTACAAAGCCATACTAATCAAAACTGTAGTACTGGCATAAAATTAGGATGGAACAGAATAGAGATCCCAGAAATCAACCCACGTGTGTATAATCAATTATATAAATATACAGTGGGGAAAAGACCGTCTCTTCTATAAATAATATTGAGAAAAATGGACAGCCATTATCAAAAGAATGAAACTGGACCACTTTCTTAAACCATATACAAAAATAAACTAAAAGTGGATTAAAGACTTAAATGTAAGACCTGAAACCATAAAACTCTTAGAAAGAAACATAGGCAATAATCTCTTTGACGTTGATCTTAGCAATATATTTTTGGATCTGTCTCCTCAGGCAAGGGAAACAAAAGCAAAAATGAACAGATAAGACTGCATCAAAGTAACAAGATTTTACATAGCAAAAGAAATTATCAACAAAATGAAAAGGCAGCCTAGTGAATGGGAGAAGGTATCTGCCAAGGATATGTCCAACAAGGGGTTAATATCCAAAATATATGAATAACTTATACAACTCAATATCCCAAAATCAAACCATCTGATTAAACAATGGGTGGAGGACCTGAATAGATATTCTTCCGAAGTAGACATACAGATGGCCAACGGACAAAGGAAAGATGCTCAGCATCTCTAACCATCAAGGAACTGCAGTTCAAAACCATAATGAGTTATCACCTCATTCCTGTCAGAATAGCTATTATCAAAAAGACAGCAAATAAGTGTTGGGGAGGATGTGGAGAAAAGGAAACCCTTGTGCACCGTTGGTGGGAATGTAAATTGGTGCAGATGCTATGGAAGAGAGTATGGAGGTTCCTCCAAAAATTAAATATACAGTTGATCCTTGAAAAGGACAGGTTTGACCTGTGCAGGTCCATTTATACACAAACTTTTTTCAATAAGTATGTATTACAGTACTACACAAAGAGGGTCAGTGCCCCTAACCCCCACTTTGTTCACGGGTGACCTGTAGAACTACTATACAATTCAGCAATTCCATTTTTGAGTATCCAAAGAAAACAAAAACACTAATTCGAAAAAGATAAATGTACCTCTGTGTTCATTCCACCATTATTTACAATAGTCAAGATATGGAAGTAACCTAAGTGGCCATCAATAGACGAATGAATAAAGAAGATGTGGCGTATACATATATACATATGTACACACGCAAGCACACATACAAACACACAGACAGGAACATTACTTGGCTGTAAAAAAGAATGAAATCTTGCCATTTGTGATGACATGGATGGACCTAGAGGGTATTATGCTAAATGATAAAGTCAGACAGAGAAAGAAAAACACTATATGATTTCACTTATATGTGGAATCGAAAAAAACAAAACACAGAGAAATTCAAAGATACAGAGAACAAACTGGCGGTTTCCAGAGGGGAGGGGGATGGGAGGTTGGGTAAAATAGGTGAAAGGGATTAAGAAGTAAAAACTTCCAGTTATAAACTAAATAAGTCATGGGGAAGAGTAACACACAGCACAGGGACTACAGTCTGTAATACCGCAGTACCTTTGTATGGTGACAAATGGTTACTAGACTGTGATGATCAGTTCATAATATGTATAAATGTCAAATTACTACGTTGTACACATGACACTAATACAATATTGTACATCAGCTATATTTCAAAGAAAAAAGAAAAGATAAAAAATATACTTCAGTTGGTAGCAGCGTCTTTTTAATATTCTGTTTACCATTTTCATTTGTGTTTTCACAAAACTAAATTTTGCTACCCAGCACACCTGCTAAAAATAAAAGCATGGTTTAATAATAAGCGTACCATTCTGATTTCTATAAATCCAGGACTAAACAATCCTGATTTTAAATTAAAAGTTCAGTCTCCTTTTTATGTAATTTCTAAAAATAGTTTGCCTAGCTAAATATGTAGGTCCTGCAGAATTGGCTAGCTTTATGAAACATTCTTTAATAAAGCAAACAATGGCTATATAAAAAGCAGATGCAATACCTTTGTAATTCAATTTTATAGTTTAAAAATATTCTACATGGAAGTGCCAAATTCTGCCCTGCAGAGACACAGGGCTCCCAATGACGTCAATGAGAGCCACGTACCCACAAAAGAGGGCAAAACTATGCCCTGAGCATTTAAATTTAGTAATCCATTAGGCGCAGCAAGGAAGGAAAAGATCAGTTCAAATACCATCTCATCAGCATTTAAATCCGCCAACGCTAGACACTGTTTGAGACATGTTTAACCCCACAGAGCTTATAAATGTAGGAAGAAACACAGGAGCAGATTTCATGCAATGGCTGACCAATTTTTTAATTGGAATTTAACGTACACTTTTATTCCCAAAGATAGCTATGCTTTCATCCCCTCTGCGACCATCTTTTACCATTTTAAGATAGTTGAAGAGTCTGATTCCTGAAAGAAAATATAGAACTTGTGGTTGTATAAACAAGGAAAAAACCTCTTCCTTAACTGAATAGAAAAAGGATTTCTATACAAGCTAATGACTGCTTCTGATGTAAGCCAGCACTCTGTATTAACTTCAGTAGCATCGGCAAAGGGAAGACAATGGGAACACAGAAAGACTAAGAGCTGCAAGATCTGAGTGATGCTTCAAGGGAAGCCATTAATTCTCTGTGTACACCCTGCCTAGGCTCAAAGGACTTACGGAGAGCTATGGTTATCTTAACTATATGCTGTTAAAACAAAGCAAGAATGCAGTGCCATTCTTTAAAGAATTATTTGCATCACAGAAAAATAAAGTAGGTTGTGTACACCCTGCCTAGGCTCAAAGGACTTACGGAGAGCTATGGTTATCTTAACTATATGCTGTTAAAACAAAGCAAGAATGCAGTGCCATACGAGTGTAAAAAACTTTAAAGAATTATTTGCATCACAGAAAAATAAAGTAGAAGGAGCAGAAACATCATGTGGATATACCCTTCAAATTCAAATACTCTATCATTAATAATGTTTCCTTGTCAGATTCTGTCATTAATGGAATTTTTCCACAGAAGAGTTAATGCCTTGACTGCTCCATGATTTTTTTTTTTTTTTCTTGCGGTACTCGGGCCTCTCACTGTTGTGGCCTCTCCCGTTGCGGAGCACAGGCTCCGGACGCGCAGGCTCAGCGGCCATGGCTCACGGGCCCAGCCGCTCCGCGGCATGTGGGATCTTCCCGGACCGGGGCACGAACCCGTGTCCCCTGCATCGGCAGGCGGACTCTCAACCACTGCGCCACCAGGGAAGCCCTGCTCCATGAATTTTAAACATCTTGGAGACATACAGGGTGAGTTTAATTTTAAAACAAGACTAAAGTTGGACCATCGTCACCTCAAATAAGTCCTGGTTCTTTCTAGCGTCTTCCTCTTTTGGTCAGTTTTACTTCCTGCTGCCAGGATAATCTTACTAAAGAATGTCTTCCCAATATAAACACTTTTCCTGCCTCCCCATTAACCAAAGGGCAAGTCTGAATGCCCTAACCTGACAAGGTTCTCTTTGGTGCGACCCCACTCTCTAGGAACCAATCTGAACAACTCACCACCCTCCTACAAAGTCCCTCACACTCTGCCACTTCTGTGCCTTTGTCATTTTGCTCTGTCAACGAGCCCATCTCCAGAGGTCCTTATCTAGATGACTTTCAAGGTTGGATCTGCAAATCACCTTCTCCACAATCCCTCGCTGCGAGTTAGAAGGACTTTATCCCTCCCCAAACTCCCCATAGCGATGAGCTTGTACTCCCCTGACTGCAATCACTGAACTTCTCCTTTCGGTTTTAATTACTAATGTGTGATTTATTTCTCTTCCTAGGCTATAAACACCTTATGGGCAACTTGCATATTTAATTCATACTTTTTATTATGAAATACCTAGACCAATACCTCACTAGCATTACCGGAGCCAAAGATATTTACAACTAAATATAACGTTATAATTATTGGTGAGGAAAGGATCATTACAGTCAAAGTCAAAATAGACAAAAATGTTGGCCCCATCTTTAGAGTGGTCAGAGAGCCAAGGAGAACTATTAAATGACCTGGTGCAAGTGGCTTGTCATCTGGCAACAGCTACCAGTGAGAACTTCCTCCCTGGGATCATGTCTTGAAATGTGAAGAAATCATTCATTGCATTATTGCTGAAGGAAGATAAAGAAAGAAGTAGCTGAGGGGCCTTTTTTGCCACCACCATCTAATTCGCACACTTCATCTAAATGCTGCTTGCACTGACTTGAGAAGCAGAGTAGGTTTTATAAAAGACTCCCAATAACACCATATGTTTTGAGGAGCAGAGACTTCTCTGGGTAGCAGAGGAGGAACCAGAATAGAAAGACAAGAAATAGGAAGTCTTGGCTAGATAGCTGCAAATTAAGCTGAAGGAACCACTTTTCAGAGAATACAAACAATTGAGAGGCCATTGCAGCACCCTTAACAATTTCCAACTCCGTAGGGCCTGATGGGCGGCCTCACCTGGGGCACTTAGGGAGGATGCAGAGGCTGAGCCCATCCCCAGAATTTCTGATGTAGAGAAACTGGCCTGGAGATTGGGTATCTGTAGTTTTCACAAGCACCCAGGACACTAGGTTATGTAAACCAGAGAGGAAGAATCAAGTTCAGCTTAAAAGTTATTTTGCTTTTTCAATTTCATTTCCCCCATGTAGTAAAACGATGTCGTTTTATGTCAACAACTTAAAATGACCAATCACTACCATTAGGTTCATCAACGTAAGGCAATCAGAATCAACATCAGATACATACAGGATGAGAATATTTTACTAACCGTCTTATTGGTTAATCAATTATAATCTCAGGATTTTCAGGGGAGGGGATGCATATACAATGCCAGGAGAGTTTGCCAATTAAAGCAAAACCACTTTCTTTTGCATCTGGTAAAAGAATCCCCTATCTGGCCATAATACAACAGAATTTCATTAATCTAATCAATATTTTTTGTTTCAAAAAGACACTGTTTCAAGTAGGTGGAAGTAAGACATAGCTATTCATCAGCTCCCCTGGGGTGTCTGATGAAGGACACAGTCACTCAATCATTTCCCCTAACCGTCAACTGCCAGCAATGCCTTAGTAAAAAGGCACATCTAAGGCTTATTTTATTCTGGAAATCCTTGTTTATTTCTTTCTTCTCCTCCTCGACCTCTCCAATTCATTCTTTCTTTTCCTTTACTATTAGAAACAACAACTGAGTCATTTGGAGGGTGTCTTTAGAGTACGAATCCACTCTGAATGAGACATTAGAATCTAATCCAATGTATCTAAAATCCCTGAGTAACAAAAAACCTGGAAATAACATTCTGTTATGAGCTAATTAGTCTTTCCTGCTGCAAGTGTTCTGTTTGTTGTGTTACCTAAAAATGAAGAAATGGGGACTTCCCTGGTGGCGCAGTGGTTGAGAGTCCACCTGCCGATGCAGGGGACGTGGGTTCGTGCCCCGGTCCGGGAGGATCCCACATGCCGCAGAGCGGCTGGGCCCGTGAGCCGTGGCCGCTGAGCCTGCGTGTCCGGAGCCTGTGCTCTGCAACGGGAGAGGCCACAACAGTGAGAGGTCCGCATACCACAAAAAAAAAAAAAAAAGAAAGAAAGAAATGGAAGATAAAATGGTGCAAGTTATTATTTTAAAACGTGCAGCTACATCCTCCTTCCTTCTACTAGAAACACAAGCAAGACTGCAAGGGCTACAGCAGCCATCTTTGGCCATGAGGTAGTCTTAAGGAAGGAAGCTATATGCCAAGGATGGTGGAGCAGAAAGGAGGAAGTCGGTGATGAATGTGTGGATGTCCCTGGGCTACCTTTAGACTTTTTCTTTTTAAGGAAAAAACTCTGCAGTTTATATAACCAACTGTAGTCAGGTCTCTGTACTAACAGCTAAACACAATCCATTACTTCTTACAGTGTGTAAAGCTCATGGTAATTTGCACCATGCTAAATAAATGATATTTAAGGAAAACATTTTTTTAACTTAAAAAAAAAAACTTGCAAGAGGCTATGTTTCATGTTTGTTAATTATAAATAAGGTTCCTATTTTGGCTCTTTTTCCCTTTAAATATTTTCTCCCTCCTTCTTTTTATCAGGTAAGAATTTTGTCACAGATCTAGTTAGATTTTCCAAAGGGAAAATCTTTCCCTTTTCCCAACCATCACCAATTTTGCTTTATTCCATAACTCAACAGGTTTTAAAATTTAGTTGAAAAGGACCTTCTTCTCCGTTTAGCTATATTATACGGGGACCAGAGTGAGCCTATGGTAAAAATAAGCCAAAAGTAATAATTATGGGAACAAAGAAAGAAGTTAACCATGTCCTTGCTCCAGCAAAAATAACCAAATTTCTCCTCACTTAGTCTAATTAAAGCCCACTGTACTATCATTGGATATAGCAGATCATAAGTACAAGGGAAATAAGAGACAAAAGACCAAAGAAACAATATCACCCAGGAGATACCAATTCATATAGAAACTTCATGAATCCAAATCTTTCAAATATCAGGTTCATTCAGTCTCTCAACAATTTCTAGCCCATGTGACAACTTTTTGAATTAGCTGCCCCATGGCTTGGTATGAAGCCAAGTGCTACTTTAGATGGAAGCTCATCAAGTCAACTCCAAAAGTACTGACGCAGGAAAAAGTCCTTCTTCAACACCTTTTCTGATCATTAACTCTTCCTGTATCAAGATGCAAAATAACAAGGCAGAAAAGGGCCACATTAGGTTGAAAAAACAAGACACACTTGGCTTGTAAATCAGAAAACAGGCCAGAAAGTAAAATGCTCTTAAATGAGCTCCTGAACTTCACTGCAGTGGACCCCTTAAGAATGGTTGTTACTGGAAGGAAATACAAAAAAGAAGGGATATGTTTATATGTAGCTGATTCACTTTGTTGTACTGTAGAAACTAACACAATATTGTAAAGCAACTATACTCCAATAAATTTTTTTTTAAAAAATGAATAACAAGGTAAAAAACAAGATAATGAAAAAGAAGAGTGGTTGTTATCAAATCTACTCAAAATACAGCATTTGACAATAGAGCACTTGCACTGCATCCCAAAGGCAGGGGAAGGTTGGTTCTCTGCAACAGTACGTTTTCTTTGTGTAAACTTATCACTGTTTGGTTGTTTGAATGTTATAGCTTAATTATATGCATAATAAAGATATAAAACCCATATTATTAACAGATCATAGAAATTAATCACTAAAGTTGGAGGAGAACTTAAAAGCTACTTTATCCAGTTTTTCACAAAATGCATAATCCCCAAGCTCTCTATAACAGGAAGAGCTTGACAATCTATAAATCTGAAACGTTTACTTAGTACACAGAAGAATAGCACTAGTATATTATACAAACCCAAAATATTTCCTACCAAGTTCACTCCATTTATCTAAGAATGACAGAGAGAGGAGACAGAGAGAGAGAGAATGGAGGTATAGTATACACGTAAAACAACTTTAGACTGCTTGTTCTCTCTGCCTCAAATCCCCTTGCTTTTGCCCACGTATCGCATCTGCATTCCTTTTCTCACAAGCACGCGGTAAATCATATGACATAAGATCTGCTTTGCTTATGTTTCTATCTCCCCACTTAGCTGATCAGTTCTTGAGGGCAGACTGCAGGAGTCAGAGAGTGTTTATCTTTGAATTCCTGTTGCTTAGCACGCTATTGCACTGGGCATCTGATTGCTTGCATGATCCTAGTAGTAATAAAAGTATATTATTTATGAAATACCCAACAAGAACTAGGCACTGCGCTCACAACTTTCTAAATAGTATCTCTGATAATGACAATAATCCTGTTAAGTAGATTTTATTGAAATACATTTCACAGATGAGGGAACAGGCAGAAAGAGGATATGTAACTTGGCTAGTACCACACCACTCTTAAGTGCGGGATTTTGAATTTTAACCCAGATAGAAAATATTCGACACACATATACTTTCCACTATACCCTTTAGCAGGTGCACAAAATAATGTCGAATTGAAATATATAAAGAATAAAATAATATGAATTATATAACACTAAAAGTGATATGTAATGCAGTATATGAATAACTAAAACAAGTGATATAACTAGACAAAACTGACAGATCTATCCATTTCTTCTTCAGAATGAAGATTTATAAATTTGAGAGGTGACCTTGAAAATCCCAAGAGCATATAAAGTGTAAAGAATAAGATTTTAAAAGAAAACCTTAAATCCTCTACCCAGACATTGGTATTTTGGTAAACATTATTTTAGTCATTTTTCTACATACATGTACATATAAACACACTCTTCACATAGATGAAATAACACAGTCCTAGCTGTGAGTAACTTACATTTGTATTCAATAATGTGGCTTCAAGGTGTTTCTATATCACTGAACCTACATCTACACCATAATTGTTAATGCCCATAGAGTATTTCAATCAAAATTATTTAGCCTACTTCCTATTAGTAGATATTAATTTCTGCTCATCTTTTTATTAGGAATTTGTACAAATTTTATTTTTTAAATTCTGAAAGAGTGAACATTATAAAAGATAGAGAGTATGACTACAGTGAATAAAGTATTTATTCAAGAAGTATAGTCATTACTGTGTGAAGGTTCCTTGTTTTTCTTAAAATTAAAAACAAATTCTATGATTAACTATTGGCTCTTTACCTTCACATATAAACATTTTCTTTAGTGAAAAATTATTCATAAGAAAGAAGGAGAAAACCACCAGCTGAAAATGGCCAAAGTGGCATGCCTCTAGACCAGATATTTTAACACACAAATAGTCTTACCTTCATCTACTAGTTGAGCCTGACCTATATCTGAATTTTATTCGCTCACATAGAATTGAAGAGTAATAACATGAAAGTCAACTCCAAAAATGTTTAATATTTTGCATTTGCGTTTCCCTCAATACTTCCACCTAAAATGGTCTAAAAAGCATGAGCACATACATGTACATGCCTAAGCAGAGTGCCTTTCACCTGGAACAACTGAATAAATATTTGGGAAAAAATCAGTTACATTTCTATACACCGACAAAAAAACTAAAAAAGAGAAATTTAAAAAAACAATTCAATTCACAATAGTATCAAAAACAATAAAATACTTAGGAATAAATTTAACCAAAGAGGTAAAAGATCTGTACACTGAAAACCATAAAACACTGATGAAAGAAACTGAAGACACAAATAAATGGAAAAATATCCCATGCTCATGAATTTGGAAGAAGTAATAAAATGTGCACAATGCCTGAAGCAATCTACAGGTTCATTGCAATCTCTATGAAAACTCCAATAACATTTTTCACGTAAGTAGAAAAAAAATCCTAAAATTTGAACAAAACCACAAAAGACCTCAAAAGCCCAAGCAATCTTGAGAAAGAAGAACAAAGCTGGAGGCATCATGCATCCTGATTTCAAACTATATTACAAAGCTATAGTAATCAAAACAGTATGGTATTGGCACAAAAACAGACACATAGGTCAATGGAACAGAATAGAGAGCCCAGAAATAAGCCCACATATGTACTGCCAATTAATATTTTTTTAAATACATTTATTTGTTTGTTTATTTATTTATTTATTTATGGCTGTGTTGGGTCTTTGTTGCTGCTCACGGACTTTCTCTAGTTGCAGAGAGCAGGGGCTACTCTTCATTGCAGTGTGCGGGCTTCTCACTGCAGTGGCTTCTCTTGTTGTGGAGCACAGGCCCTAGGCATGCAGGCTTCAGTAGTTGTGGCATGCAGGCTCAGTAGTTGTGGTGCACGGGCTTAGTTGCTCTGCGGCATGTGGGATCTTCCCGGACCAGGGATCAAACCCGTGTCCCCTGCATTGGCAGGCAGATTCTTAACCACTGCACCACCAGGGAAGTCCCTGTCAATTAATCTTTTACAAAGGCACTAAGAATACAAAAGGGGGAAGAATAGTCTCTTCAATAAATGGTGCTGGGAAAACTAGATATACAGAAGCGAACAAATTAAACTGGACCCTATCTTTCACAAAACATAAAAAATCAACTCAAAATGGATCAAAGACTTAAACATGAGACCCGAAATCATAAAACTCATAGAAGAAGGCATAGAGGATAAGATCCTTGACATTGGTTTTGCCAATGATGTTTTTTGGATTTGACACCAAAAGCAAAGGCAACAAAAGCAAAAAAAAAAAGAAAAGAAAAGAAAAAAAAAAAACAGGACTACATCAAACTAAAAAGCTTCTGCATAGTAAAAGAAACAACCAATAAAATGAAAATTCAACTACATAATGAGAGAAAATACTGAAAATATATCTGAAAAGGGGTTAATATCCAAAATGTATAAGGAATGCATAGAACTCAATAGCCAAAAAGCAAATAATCTGATTTAAAAATGGGCAAAGGACTTGAATAGGCATTTTCACAGAGAAAACATATAAATAGCCAATAGGTACATGAAAAGGTGCTCAACATCGCTAATCATCAGGGGTATGCAAGTCACACCAACAATGAGATATCACCTCACATTTCTGTTATCAAAAAGACAAGCGATAACAACTGTTGGTAAGGATGTAGAGAAAAGGAAATATTTGTACACTATCAATGGTAATGTAAACTGGTACAGCCACCATGGAAAACAGTATGGAGGTTCCACAAGAAATTAAATACAGAACTACGATATGATCCAACAATCCCACTTCTGGGTATGTATCCAAAAGAAATGAAATCATTATCTCAGATGATGTCTGTATGCCCATGTTCACTGCAGCATTATTCACAATAGCCAGGATATGGAAAAAACCTACAAGTCCTGTGATGGATGGATGGATAAGAAAATGTGGTATATATACAGTTGACCCTTGAACAACACAGGAGTTAACCTGTGTATGATTTATAGTAGGCCCTCCATATCTTTGGTTCCTCCACATTCACAGATTCAACCAACCACAGACTGTGTAGTACAGGGGTTGTGACTACCGCCGTGTAGTATTCACTACTGAAAAATATTCACGTATAAGTGGACCCATGCAGTTCAAACTCGCACTATTCAAGGGTCAACCACATACAATGAAATATTATTCCGCCTCAAGAAAAAAAAAAGGAAATCCTGTCAGTGCGACAGCATGGATGAACCTGAAGGACATTATGCTAAGTGAAATAAACCAGACAAAGAAAGACAATATAAGTGTACCATATTACTTATATGTGGAATCTGAAAAAAAAAATTCAGACTCATAGAAACAGAGTAGAATGGTGGTTGCCAAGAGCAGTAGTGGGTGGAAATACGGAGAGGATGGTAACAGGGTACAAACCTTCAGTTATAAGACGAATAAGGTCTGAGGAGCTAATGTATTACTATTGTTAATAATACTACATTATATGCTTGAAATTCACTGAGAAAGTAGAACTTAAGCATTCTCAACAACAACAAAAAGTAACTATGTGAGGCAATGGAAGTTAACTCCATGTGAGTATCATTTCACAATATATAATACAACAAAATATCACATTTTACACTTTAAGTACATTACAGTTCTGTATGTAAATTATATCTCAATAAAGCAGGAAAAAAAATTAAAACAAAAAGATATTGATAAGCTGATTTTTAAAATTATATGAAAACTTAAAGGATCTAATATGACAAAAAAAAGCTTGAAAAAAATCACATTTAAGAACTCACTACCTGACTTCAAGACTTATCCTAGAGCTACAGTTATTAAGACAGTTGGATATTGATGTAAAACCAGACCAGCAGTTCTAAAGAATTTTGGTCTTAGGACTCCTATATGCTCTGGCAAATTATTTGGGATCCAAATGAGCTTTTGTTTATATGGGTCATATTTATCAATATTGACCATATTCCCAACAAAACTGGGAATTTTTCAACTTTATTTTTAATTCATTTAAAAACATTAATTATAGGGCTTCCCTGGTGGCGCAGTGGTTGAGAGTCCATCCGCCTGTCGATGCAGGGGACGCGGGTCTGGGAAGATCCCACATGCTGCGGAGCGGCTGGGCCCGTGAGCCATGGCCACTGAGCCTGCGCGTCCGGAGCCTGTGCTCCGCAACGGGAGAGGCCACAGCAGTGAGAGGCCCGCGTACCGCAAAAAACAAAAACAAAACAAAAAAAAACATTAATTATAAACCAATTTCATGTTTAAAAAATTAGTTTTATGGAAAATAAGTATTCTCCAAAACAAAGAAAAATCAGTGAGAAAATCAGCATTGTTTTACATTTTTAAGAATCTCTTTAATAGCTGACTTAGTTGAAGACAGCTGGGCTTTCATATCTGATTCTGTATTTAACTCTTTGCTATGTTGCTTGGGTTGAAGGAGATGAAATCAGACAACACACTGACACGTACTGGAATAGTGAGGAGTATTTTCACAGACTTTTCAGATTTTTACATATATTCTTTATTGAAACTACATTAAAACTCAACTGGTAGCTTTTTAAGGTTAGTTGCAATGTAGAACCTGAAAACATTATCAATGAAGTTTTCGTGCTCCATTGGTCTGTCTTGCACTTTGAATGGATCTTCTACCCACCCATGTTTTTGTAATATCATGCTTAGGTCATTTGGAAAATACTGATTCATCAAGTTCAGCACATTTTCCTAACAATAACACATTTTATTAGAAAATACCCAAAAAATCAGGTTTATTAATATCACCATTGATCTTATCAACAAAGTCTTTAAGTATTGGGAAGTGATTGAGCTTCTGGTGTCAGACACATACTCTGCAAAATTATAATGTTATCACTGGCAACAAAGATGGTCAGTTTATCTCCTTGGAATGACAGGCTTGCTTGTTCATTTTTGAGAAAATATCTGCCAAATATTCAAATCTGAATAATCATAGTTTTTCAGTCATTCTTTCCAGTAATGATGGTGTTTCATGGAAGAAAAAAAAAGAATTTAGTTTACTTTGGAAATCAAAGAATTGCACAAGTGTTTTTCTCCTAGACCAGAAGTCCCCAAATTATGACCAGAAGAGGCCAAATCCAGCTTTACATCTGTCGTAGTAAATAAAGACTTAGTGGAACACTGCCACACTCATCTGTCTCCATATTGTCTATGACTGCTTTCACGCTATCGTGGCAGAGTTGAATAGCTGCAGAATTTGGTGTGCAGAGCTGAAACTATTACTCTCTGGTCCTTTACAGAAAAAGTTGGCCAATCCTTGCTCTAGATAACCATCATATTACAATTACATTTGGTATGCAACTGAAGTGTTTTATGCATACCTCCCATCTCATCAAATGGAAAATTTGAAAAAGACACATACTCAAACTCCCAATCTACAGATTAGGAGTTTGGGATTGACATGTACACACTGCTATATTTAAAACAGATCGCCAACAAGGACCTACTGTATAACTATAGCACAGGGAACTCTGCTCAACATTCTGTAATAACCTACATGGGAAAAGAATTCGAAAAAGAATAGATACATGTACATCTATAACTGAATCATTTGCTGTACACCTGAAACTAACACAACACTGTTAATCAACTATACTCCAACATAAAATTTTTTAAAATTAATTAAAAAAATAAATAAAAGACACACAGGAGTCAGCTTGAATAAACTTACTAGCTTTTCTTGCTTCCTTTTGGACTTCTTAAGTGTGTGGCAGTGAGGAATACAATGACGGTGAGTACAGCTGGCACCACTGCCCACTTTCATACTAAGGTACAAGCAATTTTACTCGCAATTGCTTTTACACCATCAGTGTAAATAGCAAACAGTATCTTAGTATTATCATGTAGGATAATATTATGAAAATAGTTTTGGCTACACAGACCCTCTGAAATGTTCTCAGGGGCCCCCATGGGTCTGTAGACCATACTGTGAAAAACACTTTGATGGGCAAATAGATCAATGGAACAGAAAAGAAATTTAAGAAATATACCCACACATATAGATTAAATTGATTTTCAATAGGCAGCAAGGCAGTCAATGGAGGGGAAAAAAAGCTTTTCAACAAATAAAACTGGAATAACTAGATAAATATGTGGGAAAAATTGACCCTTGACCCTACCTCATCCCATACACAAATAATTAATTTGATGTAGACCATAACCCTAAATACTGAAGCTGGAGCTATAAATTTTGAGGAGAAAAGGAGAAGATCTTTATGACCTTGGGCTGGGCAGATGTTTTAAAGAAAACACGAAAACAACTAACCATAAAAGAATTATCTAATTTGTCTTTTCTATGAAAATGTGCATCCAGAGGCTTCCTTTCCCTCAGACGTCATATGACACAACTGTGCAAATCAACACAAACATAATCAGGTGACCTCGGTGCGCCAGCAACTTTTACAAAATTGTCAACCAGAGAAAAACACCGTTCTTCTCCACCGTCACCACCTCGCCATAGGCTGGCACATCGTAACTGATTCAGATCAGAAGCTCTTACCCCCTGACATTTAAAGTCATTGAAATTTCATCATAAAACCTTAGACCAGAATCTCTACTTCCAGTTTCGGGCAGACTGTTTCCAAGAGTAGATGAAATGCTTAGCCTGCTCCATGGTGACAGTGATGCATGCGCATAAGTAATTTGAGAGAGGAGACATGAGGTCACTAAAGAGGAAGCTGTAAATAAAATTACCACCAGAAGTATCTTACCATGCACTAACAGCTACAGATACAAAGCAATCACATTTAGCTCCACCTCCTTCACTGACGCCAGTGGCACTGCCAACAAAGCACAGATGCACACCACTTGAGCAGGTGCAAGGATGATTTCATGAGTTGTACAATGGCTGTTTGGAAACAGTACTGGGCTCATCCCACACTGGAACTGTACATCTGTTATGCATCCAGCCTTTCATTATGGAAAATCTTTGCATTCATTTAACCCCTTTGGTGGTGCATTCATTTAGCTGGGCTAAGTATTTCATGAATATTCATTAGTGTTCCTTATTTACATAGATACTAAGCTATTAGACATTGCAGCCAATATTCTAAACCAGAACTCAGCATTAACCATCACTCATGTTCAATCACAGTACCAAGACAATTGATGTTCATAATGACCCTAAAGTCTCACATGATTTTCGAAGACCCTTCCGTATCAAAGGAAATAAATTCATCTCCAAATTAAATCTCAACTGAAAATTTAAATGGTAATGAGATGCCATGTCTGGGCTATTAAACTGGCAAAGATTAAAAGAAATGATGACGGTATGGGGAAATGGGTCCCCTAGATACCACTTAAGGGAATGTAAACTAGTACAAACTTTTAGAGAGAACAGTTTGTCAAGATGCATTAAAACCCTTACAAATAATAAGAGCTAATACTTATATGGTGCTTATAAGTCATACACTATTCCAAGTGTTCTGCATTTGTTAACGAATTAATCCTAAAAATAACCCTAAAAAATAGCGATTACTAGCCCCAATTTAAAGATGAAAACACTAAGTCTCAGAGAGACTATTTTACCTGTCCAAGGTCACACAGCTGGTAAATGGCAGAACAGGAATTTGAACACAGGAGATCAGTCTTTAAGAGTCCATGAGCTTATTTCCAAACAAAGCAACTGACAAGGGATTAATCTCCAAAATATACAAACAGCTCATGCAGCTCAATATCAAAAAAAATAAACAACCCAATCAAAAAATGGGTGGAAGACCTAAACAGACATTTCTCCAAAGAAGACATACAGATGGCCAAGAGGCACATGAAAAGCTGCTCAACGTCACTAATTATTAGAGAAATGCAAATCAAAATTACAATGAGGTATCACCTCACACCAGTTAGAATGGGCATCATCAGAAAATCTACAAACAACAAATGCTGGAGAGGGTGTGGAGAAAAGGGAACCCTCTTGCACTGTTGGCGGGAATGTAAATTGATACAGCCACTATGGAGAACAGTATGGAGGTTCCTTAAAAAATTAAAAATAGAATTATCATATGACCCAGCAATACCACTATTGGGCATATACTCAGAGAAAACCATAACGCAAAAAGATACATGCACCCCAATATTCATTGCAGCACTATTTACAACAGCCACGTCATGGAAGCAACCTAAGTGTCCACTGACAGACGAATGGATAAAGAAGATGTGGTACATATATACAATGGAATATTACTCAGCCATAAAAAGGAATGAAATTGCCTCATCTGTAGAGACGTGGATGGACCTAGAGACTGTCATACTAAGTCAGAAAGAGAAAAACAAATATCATATATTAACGCAAATATGTGGAATCTAGAAAAATGGTACAGATGAACCAGTTTGCAAGGCAGAAATAGAGACACAGATGTAGAGAACAAACATATGGACACCAAGGGGGGAAAGCGGGGGTGGGATGAATTGGGAGATTGGGATTGACATATATACACTAATATGTATAAAACAGATAACTAATGAGAACCTGCTGTACTGCACAGGGAACTGTACTTCACTTCTCTGTATAGTAGAAACTAACACAACATTGTAAAGCGACTATACCCCTATTTAAAAAATAAAAAAGAAAGTCAAGACAGAAAAAACAAAAAATAAATCCTTTGCCCAATTTTTAATTGGGTTATTTCTCTTGGTATTATCAAGTCGAAAGAGTTCTTTATAAATTCCTTGCTTTGTTAAAAAAGAAAAAAACAGTCCATGAGCTTAATAGCTACCTTAGATTGCATTACACTTGCATCTCAAAATGTGTAGACCTTCAAGCTCAAATGTCTCTTCTAGGAATTTACTCTAAATAAATGAAAAAAGATATGTACAAAAATGTATCTACAGGGATTACAGCATTTTTTAAACTAAAAATATCACCAATGAACTACATATTCCATTGTAAAGATTATGGCATATCCATGTGGCAAATTGCTGTAACACCATTTTTTAAATTAATCTTAATAAAATGGAAAATTATTATGCACAGTAAGACCCTGTGCTAGCATTTCCCAGCCCCTACACTGTATGCCCCGAGAGGTTACCCCTATGGACTGCGTCACCTGGGCCCCCTACGAGGCTGGATTCCAGCTGTGTTCTGCTAACAAGATGTACTAAACAGAAGACTAGAATGGAAGGAGATAAAGAAGAGATGCAGGTGAGGTTATTTCTTTTTTCCATTATCGCTCTGCACTTGTGGCAGTGGTTGCATCCCTTCTGGATTACAGCTGCTGGTGAGAAGTCCGTCCTCCAGGACACTAGCTTTCACTGGGCTCCAACAACATTCTTTTCTCCCCAGAGGCTCTCAGACTAGGGTGGTAATAGGTCACCAGTGTTAGTTTCCAAGTGGCTCAATCTCCCTTGTACCCACACTTACATAAATCATCCCTTCTTTGTGGTCTCTTCCATAGGACCATGTGAGTAGAATTCTGCTGCCAACAGAGACCCTAACTGCGAGGGATGGGGAGTGGGGTGGGAGATATATTTTAGCTTAGAAAACATCTGATAGAGTATACAAGGAGGTGCTGTCAGTATTTACCACTGGGTGGTGAGATTATGAGTTATTTATTTGAAACTTTATTTACAGGCATCGAAGAAAGAGAGGACTTTATTCACTTCCTGGTTCAAAAACTAACTGTATTGAAAACACTGAACAAATCACCTTATGCCATGTAGTCATTTATAAAGTAAAAATAATATCTACCTCTTTGAGTTTTTATGGATATTAAATAAGATAGTCCGTATAAAGGCCTAAGTATACAGTAGGTGTTTATAGGATGACTTGTTTTTTAATAACTTCCTAATACATGATTATCTGTGTGGTGAAACTCTATAACATATGATAAAGGTACGTATTAAAAAACGCTGAAAATTATCAAAGGCCATATAAATGTATATTTTCAAGTTGTATAATGAAAAAAACTTGCATACATAGTAAATAGTGATCTGAAATACTTCTGTTAATTTTTTGAAATGACTATACATCTACTCATTAAATTCTCATATAGAATACGGGCAGGTGTGCAATGAAAGGAACAGAAAGCCATTTGCAAAGCCAAGAGCTAGCTCCAAAGAAAAGTAAACAGAATTTTCCAGAAACTAGTATGTGCTTGATGGATATTAGCTTTGAAGACTGTCACACTGAAGGTAAAAAGCACATTCCAAAGCATCCTCGAGACACAATCCCTCTTTTGACAATAAATAAATTTTAATTTCATTTTGGAGCTTTTCACAGCCAGACTTGCAAGCCATTCATCTTATAGCTCACGTATGACTCAGTATTCATTCCAACACTGCCTCCCACCCCAGTCAATACTGGGTGACTTAAAGATCGGCATCATTCAATCCAAAAAGGCCAACTGTTTAAATGGTAACCTTTTTCACTGCTCTCTCCGCAAAACGAGCCACTGGATAAAATAATCAAAACTTTCACAATAAAAACAAATAAAAGTAATGAGAATTCCTCCAAGCTGAAGGTTTGAAAGGAGCCAACACCACTGAAATGTCTGAAGCCAGGCAGGGGCTAAGGAGTTCACAAGCTCATTCATTATGGGAAACTGAAGGAAATGTGGTCAGATCTGCTGTCAGCTTAAAGAATATCACTACAGCTTTGCAAAAATGACGTATGTTCCCATTCAAACATACCAAAAGCTATTGAACTTAATTTCCTTCTTAAACATGTACTTTGCTATCCTCAGCTGCTGATGGGTGAGGAAATGCTTTAACCCACAGGGCATTTTTGGTTCCCTGACAAATGTATTCACAAGCAGCAGACTGTTCCCACAAATGTGTTTTTTACATGTAAGATTTCAAGTAGATTTCAGCCTTTCAAAGGTCTTGTCTCTCTTCATCCATTTTCCTCTTAAGAATCAAGCCATCTTCCGACCCTACCACCTCCCTCCTCATCATGTGTCGATTTTGTGTTACTCTCCTAACATCTTCTATAATTATTATCTTCATAATTGAAATCAAGTCACATCATTGGTCTCCTTGAATCTTTCCATGTGTGTGCCTTGATGTGTACAGCCCTTTTCAGTCTAACATGGTGCAACTGATTTGTTATACTGGCTTGACTTTCCTCTGAAACACCAACCAAACTCAGCCCCATAGCAGGACACCCAGCTTCAGTACCCAAGACCTTCACACTTCACTTAATTCACTGTTGTGGGAACTTCTCATCCAAAAAATAAAAGTCGTAAGTTGCCTCTGAGCTGATTCTGAATAAAGCTATGAGGGAAAAATAAAAATCAGCTCTACCCTTGTATCTGGCAACTGGTAAAGATTAAATACTTCAAAATTTGCAGGGAGAGATGGGGAGACTGATATTGCATTCTTATTTCCTGCATTTTTTCCTTGCTTAATATCAGCGGAAATAAGGTAAGTTAATGTGGAAAATCCCATGCATACTGAAACATACAGAACAAACTTCTGTGTACATTTAAAGACACATACACAATGTTTGAGTGCATTATAACATCTTCATTACAAACTACCAGAGAAGATAACATAGTTCAGCATGTAGCAGTTCAATGGCTTATAAGTAACTAAATGTCAGTTGGATTGAACCATTCTTCTCTAATTTTCTCTTAATGTGCTTTGCACACTATCAGGATAAAGAAGTTATAGGACAGGATATGAATATAATTTGATAAATTCTAATTACTGCTGCCTTTCCTCCAGTTGTATAAGCTGATTCAGAGCTAGTTTCTGTTACTTGTAAATTGCATTTAGTAATATGGCACATAACTCCAACAAGAGGCCAGACACATAACTCTAGCCCTAGGAAAAAAATGCAAGATGTGGTTACTTGTGCTCGAGGAGAATTTTTCTAAAAGTTGTAAGCTATACTATATAAATTTAGCTTTCTTCAGTTCCTGATGGAAAAGTAAAAACTTAAACTCCAAGGCACACTGATAAAAGGATTACTTTTTCACCATCATTGCTCCCTCCCTGTAATACTAGGTTGCATTAAGCCAAGAAGAAATATTGACTATCTAGTGTAAATTCACTTCTTCCCTTGTGTGATATTTGCTTAGATCACGCTCACATCCTGCCGCCATTACCTCTCCCTCTCAGCTGTTTAACCAGATTTTAAATGACTTGGGAGAGTGTAATATCACAGATAGAAAGTGCTCACCTATTTACTCAGTGAATGAATGAATGACGTGAGTGCAAATTATTAAATACAGGAAAATTAGGGCAGATGCAATTTAATACTTCACACAAGCAATCCAAGCAACTCAATTCCCATATAAACACTGCTATGTTTTCACACTCAATTCTCAGTTATTAAAACACAGCTTTCTCTCTCTCTCTCTCTTTCTCTCTCTCTTGATCCCTCTCTTTTTAATCACAATGGTTTAAAAACTCTCCTAGAGAAAGTTACTCTATTTTCTGTTTTTTTATCTGGTATGTCTAAATTTGTTGCTACCACTTTTGCAGTACCATTATCCTAAGGGCGAAGTTGAAAACAGAAGAAAAAAAAAAGGACACAAGGTTTTAGCTGCCTTTACTATCTCTGCTTCCAAATGATCCTATATATTCTTTATTCCCTGGAAGCTCCAACCCACGCAGGCTTTAGACTCATAGAGCTGCTGAGAAAGTGAATACATGACACGGTCAAAAATTCTTGTTCATTGAGAAAAGCTTTCTATTGTGCTATGTATTACTACAGTTCTGTTTTTAACTTCGGATTGCATTAAAAATCATCTAAAAACCCTATATATATATATATTTTTTTTTTGTCTTTTCTATCACTGGCAAGTATCATTAGAGAGCTGGTTGTTACATGAAGATAGAACTATAAAATGTGGGAACAAGCTTCAAAAAGCTGGCGGTGAATCTGTGCACATATTCAAGCACTAAAAGCGATACCCTCCTGCTTTTGCGTCTAGGCCATCTCACTTCCCTTCAGATTCTGATGTTGTCTCACACTGGCTAAGGCCACTCTGTCTCAGGGCGACCCCAGGCCAGCAGCCTAGGCCAGCCACACTCCAAGCATATGGCCAAATGCTTTCAGTTATTATGCCTTTGATTCCTACGGGGATGCAGGTGTGTCCTTTTTTTCCGTAAGGATGATAAATTCCAAAAATTCAAATTTTGAGAGTAAAGGAAAATAGTGGCTGGCTTTGCTACAATATTCTTTAGGCTTACCTGGTACAGAAAACAGAACTCTCCAGAAGCCTCCAGTCTAGCCTGGCAGAATCCTGCAACGCTGCCCAACGACCAAGTTGATAATATCGATAGTTATTTGCGTGCCTTTTTTGGGAACAAATTTTCCTCAGGAACTCATACAAAAATGGTAAGCTATGGGGCTTCCCTGGTGGCGCAGGGGTTGAGAGTCCGCCTGCCGACGCAGGGGACGCGGGTTCGTGCCCCGGTCTGGGAAGACCCCACACGCCGCGGAGCGGCTGGGCCCGTGAGCCATGGCCGCTGAGCCTGCGCATCCGGAGCCTGTGCTCTGCAACGGGAGAGGCCGCGTCAGTGAGAGGCCCGTGTACTGCAAAAAAAAAAAAAAAAAAATGGTAAGCTATGGAATGTTCCCCAGACCCATCATGCATGATCATAACGCTGTATTAGTATTATTTCCTGAAACAATCTCAGTGATCATAACCAACAATAATACAGAGATCATATGTTATGACTTGTACTTAAGTTAGTATTACCCTATCAGTTTCTAATCCTGTCACTACCAGAAAATAACACTGTTCAAGATAATGGAAAATAGACCATTGATGAATAGTGTATTAATAAAGTAATCTTCTAATCCCATACCTTGTTCTGAAAGTGTTATCACTAGCACGAGGAAGGTAAAACACTAAGCTTAGAGAAAAATTTTTTTTGTATTTTTTAGTACAAATATATCTTTATTCACTTCTTATGGAAACTGCCACTTATCTCTTAATGCTAACAAATTTGAACATTACTCTAGGGCCAGCTGACAACTTCTCGAACTTTAAAAGCTTTTGCAAAAGTCACCACTCCAAACATCAGAGTATAACAACTGGACATACTTTTCTCAGATTGCCTAAGTAATATTTACTGATATCACAGGGAACTATATTCAGTATCTTGTCATAACCTAAAATGGGAAAAGTATATATTTATACACATATATATATATGTATGTCTGAATCACTTTGCTGTACACTTGAATCTAACACAACATTGTAAATTAACTATACTTCAATTTAAAAAAAATTTATTGAAGAGTTCCTATGTGCCAGCTACTGTTCTAAGCATTTTACATGTATTAGTTTATTTCTTCCTCACAGCAAACAAATGACGTTTTAAACATGAGTAAAATAAGGCAAAGAGAGTTTCAGTAAGTCAGATCCCAGGCAGTAAAAGGTAGAAGGAAAATTCAAATCCAGGTAGTCTGGCTCCACAAGCCCTACTCATAACCACTGTGATCTACCTCACAAAATTAACCAAAGCAAAGTTTTGTTCACCAAATGTATATGCTAGGTAAGAGAATATTTATGTCATCAATAAAGTTGCAGTTTAGTTGGGGGAAAAAATACAAGTCATGAGTGATTCAAAATGAGGCTCAACATAATTAAAATGTCCTTGAAAAGAAAACTGTCCATTTGATTGCTAATTGTTTACTGTTAGATAAGGTTATGGATGCTGTATACCATTTTGTGACGTTTTATAAAGTATCTGAAAAAGCTTATAAGAACATTTATGTAAATAATTACATAATAAAACTGAGAGAAAATACCAAAGTAGAAGCTTAAGAAAGACACAAATAACACAAACCATATGATACTTTGCATGTTTTTTAAGTTTATGACAAATGAAATTCCTAGTAGTCAAAAAAAGAAACATTACCACTTACATGACCTCCCACTGTCCATAAAGAGAAAACATACCACCTTCAAAAAAAAGGTCAAGATTTCCACAGGCTTCTACAACTCAAGTAATTTTATGTAATTTGGGATGTTTTTTATTCTGCTTCAGAAAATTACAGAATCCTTAATGAAAGAAATAGAGTTTGGTAGGATTTCAGAAGGCCAAAGAAGTATGGGCAAGACTGTTCTAGGCAGAGTGAAAGAAGAACAATAGCATGAAAGCATGAAATATTTTTCTGTGTTTGAGAAATGGTGAGTAGACTGACACGTCTGCAGTAGCACCTCCTAAGGTGTCTTCCATGGAATGCTCACCAATGACAAAAAAAAAAACACATTGGTTTCCACTGTAAAACTAAGTTGAAGAAATGCCGGGTTAAAAAGCTAATAACTGGAGGTTGCTTTTGGAGGCTATGATGAAATAGCTGTACCAGACTAACCTACTTCAAAAGTAAAAGCAGGGCTTCCCTGGTGGTGCAGTGGTTAGGAATCCACCTGCCAGTGCAGGAGACACGAGTTCAAGCCCTGGTTAGGAATCCGCCTTCCAGTGCAGGAGACACGGGTTCGAGCTCTGTTCTGGGAAGATCCCACATGCCACGGAGCAACTAAGCCTGTGCACCACAACTACTGAGCCTGTGCTCTAGAGCCCAAGAGCTACAACTGCTGAAGCCCATGCACCTAGAGCCCGTGCTCCTCAACAAGAGAAGCCACCCCAATGAGAAGCACGTGCACCGCAATGAAGAGTAGCCCCTGCTCGCCGCAAAGAGAGAAAGCCCGTGCACAGCACTGAAGACCCAAGCAGCCAAAAATTAATTAATTAATTAAAAAATTAAAAAGTGAAAGCAAAACAAAAAGCAAACATAATGCATATAAAGCTCCTTGAAGGCACTGGAAAGCAACCTAAGCAACCAGTACCTAAGGGGCAAACCTCCTAAGTGAAAAGTAAGTGTACAGAGGTGAGTCCTGCCTAAGCCTACTGCTTTGTCCTTCTGGGGCATTTGCCAATTCACAGTTCAAAGCACAGAATGCAAACAAAAAGCAGTGGCTTAGAACTTGTGTCTTTGTCGCTAGAGGTCTCAACAGAAATCGTGGAATATTTATCAGGACCTTTCTTTACAGACAGACCCTGTAACTCAGATTTACTCAAATTCTCTTAATAAGACACACTAACTTAATTTTTCTTCAAATGGCCTAAATTTCTACTTGCCTTTTTTTTTTTATGGTGTGTTAGTTTCTGCTTTATAACAAAGTTACTACCTGCCTTTTTAATATCTCAGCAGCTTATTTCTGATTGTTTGATCAGCGACTTACCCCGTACACTGAAGAGTCAGCAAATCACTTGAGGTGGAAATTGCACCAAGAATTTGGGAGTCACTACTGCATGGTGCCCTATTCTTCAGGATCTTGGACTCTCGAGTCCTGGCTCTCATGGTATCCCTGAACTATTGTTTTTGTTTCTCCAGTTGAGTGACAAAGACACAAGTTCTAAGCCACTGCTTTATGTTTGCATTCTATGCTTTGAACTGTGAATTGGCAAATACCCCAGAAGGACAAAGCAGCAGGCTTAGGTAGGGCTCACCTCAATTTACTTATTTTCACTTAGGAGGTTTGACCCTTAGGTACTGGTTGCTTAGGTTGCTTTCCAGTACCTTCAAGGAGCTTTATATGCATTATGTTTGCTTTCACTTTTTTATTTTTTAATTTAATTAATTAATTTATTTTTGGCTGCTGGGGTCTTCGCTTCTGTGCACGGGCTTTCTCTATTTGCGGCGAGCAGGGGCTACTCTTCATTGCGATGCACGTGCTTCTCATTGGGGTGGCTTCTCTTGTTGAGGGGCATGGGTTCTAGGTGCGTGGGCTTCACTAGTTGTGGCTCTTGGGATATAGAGCACAGGCTCAGTAGTTGCGGTGCACAGGCTGAGTTGCTCCGTGGCATGTAGGATCTTCCTGGACCAAAGCTCGAACCTAAGTCCCCTGCACTGGCAGGTGGACTCCTAACCACTGCACCACCAGGGAAGCCCTGCTTTTACTTTTGAAGTAGGTTAGTCTGGTACAGCTATTTCATCATAGCCCAAAAAAGCAACCTCCAGTTACTAGATAAGGGCAAAACTGAAATTGGGACTCAACTGAATCAAGGTGATCTTCTTTTATTTCTATTGCCTTATAGATGAAAATTAAATTCTCTCCAGTAGAAGATAACAAAATCCAGAGCTTCTAAAATTTTTCATTCGAATGTCTGGCATTCATTCAAATATTAACAAGAAGCCAAAAAAGAGGACCATGTGAATAAAAATTGGGAGGAAAAAAATAATAGAAAAAGACCCATGGGTGGCCCAGGTAGGGGAATTATTGGCAAAAGACTTAAAAATAGCCATGATTAATATGTTCAAAAAAATAAGGGGAAAGCATGGAGAATCTGACCACGTTTTATGAATTGATAAAAAGGAATAAAACTTTAATTGTAGAAGTGAACCATAACCAAAACTAAAAATTGGCAGATTAGACAAAGCAGAAAATAAGAATAGTGAAGACAGTGAGTTAAAAAATATTAAGCTTAAAGTACATAGAGAAAAGATAATGAAAAGTACAGATGAGAGCATAATGAACATATAAAACAAAGTGAAGGGCTTCCCTGGTGGCGCAGTGGTTGAGAGTCCGCTTGCCGATGCAGGGGACACAGGTTCGTGCCCCGGTCTGGGAAGATCCCACATGCCGTGGAGCGGCTGGGCCTGTGAGCCATGGCTGCTGGGCCTGTGCGTCCAGAGCCTGTGCTCCGCAACGGGAGAGGCCACAGCAGTGAGAGGCCTGCATACCGCAAAGAAAAAACAAAAAAAAAGTGAAAAGACCTAAAATGGGTATAACTGCAGTCTCAGAAGGAGAAGGTTAGAATAGGTCAAAGCAATATTTAAAGAGGTCTCAGTGACAATTTTCAAAAACTGATGAAAATCATCAGTCTATAAATTAAAAAAGTATTATGAACTCCAAGCAGTTCAAATACAAAGAAAAGCATATCTAGGCACACCGAACAAAGAAAAGTCTTTAAAACAGCCAAAGGAAGAGGCACATTTCTTTCAAGGACACAGCACCAAGACTGATGAATGCATTTTCAGTAAAAACGATCAGAAGGCAATGAATGATGTTTGCAAAGTGCTAAAATAAAACTACCACCAAGCTATTATCCTACATTCAGGAAAAAAAATTTTTTAATTAAACTACATGACATTTATAGAAAAAAATAAAGCAGTAGTAAATGGAATGAAGTGGTGGTAAATAGAATAAAGTGTGCTATAATTCCAGGACTGTTTTAGAAGAAATGTACTAACTCAAAGCCTCTAAAAATTAAAGGTACATATGATAAACTAGAGTTTGAAAATAAACAATATAATTTTAATAACCTATGGGTCAATGAAGAAGCAGTATAAAAAAGAAAATATTTTTAAGTAAACAATAATAAAAATAACACATATCAAAATTTGTGGCATGCAGCTAAAGCAGTTCCCAGAAAACAGCCTTGTAAGACTGTTTAAGAAGAAAAGAAAAGCACAAATTCTCAATAGGAGGAAAGACAAAGGAGACATCACTACAGATCTGACATATTATAACAATAAATGATAAGGGAACATTATGAATTATGCAATAAATTTGACAATTTAGATGAAATGGGCTAATTTCTTGAAAGACAGAATTCACCAAAACTGATATCAAGGTAGAAATTTTGAATATTCCTAAATATATAAAATAAATTGAATCTATAATTTACATGGTCCCACAAAGAAAACTCCAGGTTCACATGAATGCACCAAGAAATTCTTCCAAACATTTAACCAAGATAACACAAAGCTTACACAGATTTTCCCAGAGAACAGAAACTTATTTTTTGAAGGCAGCATATCCTTGACACCAAAACATAATGGCATAACATTTAAGAAAGGAAAATTACAAACCAGTCTCCCTCATAAACATTGATGTAAAAATCCTAAGGAATAACATTCAAAATTCAGAAACAGCCTCCAGCTCCACCCCTTTGCTGGCCACTCACAGGCAACTCTCCAGCCCGTGATGCTTCCGAGGTCTTCGCGTCACTCCCGGCAGCTGGGCCTGGATAGATGGCACGTGGCCACAGCTGGCCTCCCAGGGACTTTTATCCAGGAGTGCAGTGAACTGAATGAAAGGACATTTCTCTTGTCCTGCATTAGGTAGACTACCTGCTCTATCTCACATAAGATGAACATCTAGGCATGCCTTGTTCTGCTCTCGCCAAGGGGTTGGGCCTGACTTCTGTGATGGGAGCACCGAGTCCAAACTACTGGATTGACAGAGAACCTCAGACCCCAGTGAATATTAATTGGTGTGAGTTCTCCCAGAGGTTCTCATCTCAGCACTAAGAACTGACTCCACCCAACGGCCTGCAAACTTTACTGCTGGACACCTCAGGCCAAGCAACCAGCAAGACAGGAACAAAGCCCCACACATCAAAAAAAAAAAAAAAAATTAAGTGAGAAAAAAACAGGGTACAAAGAAGCAAGGTAAACACCTACAAAACCAAATAAACGAAGAGGAAATACACAACCTACCTGAAAAACAATTCAGAGTAATAACAGTAAAGATGATCCAAAATCTTGGAAATAGAACAGAGGCATGGATCGAGAAAATACAAGAAATGTTTAACAAGGACCTAGAAGAACTAAAGAACAAACAATGATGAACAACAGAATAACTAAAATGAAAAATACGCTAGAAGGAATCAACAGCAGAATAACTGAAGCAGAAGAATGAATAAGTGATATGGAAGACAGTGGAAATAACTGCTGAGGAGCAGAATAAAGAAAAAAGAATGAAAAGAAAAGAGGACAGTATCAGAGACCTCTGGGATAACACTAAACACACCAACATTTGAATTATAGCGGTCTCAGAAAAAGAAGAGAAAGAGAAAGGGTCTGAGAAGATATTTGAAGAGATTATAGTCAAAAACTTCCCTAACATGGGAAAGGAAATTGCCACCCAAGTCCAGGAAGCACAGAGAGTCCCATACAGGACAAACCCTAGGAGAAACACGCCAAGACACATATTAATTAAACTAACAAAAATTAAATTCAAAGAAAAAAAATGTTCAAAGCAGCAAGGGAAAAGCAACAAACATAAAAGGGAATCCCCATAAGGTTATCAGGTG
This sequence comes from Neophocaena asiaeorientalis asiaeorientalis, assembly GCF_003031525.2. Classification (NCBI taxonomy): domain Eukaryota; kingdom Metazoa; phylum Chordata; class Mammalia; order Artiodactyla; family Phocoenidae; genus Neophocaena; species Neophocaena asiaeorientalis. The sequence goes on along the minus strand of NW_020176571.1, from coordinate 15,093,502 downwards.
CTTTTTCAGCAGAAACTCTGCTAGCCAGAAGGGACTGGCAGGACATATTTAAAGTGATGGAAGGGAAAAACCTACAACCAAGATTACTCTACCCAGCAAGGATCTCATTCAGATTTGATGGAGAAATGAAAAGCTTTATAAACAAGCAAAAACTAAGAGAATTCAGCACCACCAAACCAGCTTTAAAACAAACGCTAAATAAAGGAAATTCTCTAGGCAGGAAACACAAGAGAAGAAAAAGACCCACAAAAACAAACCCCAAAATATTAAGAAAATGGTAACAAGAACATACATATCAATAACTACCTTAAATGTAAATGGATTAAATGCTCCAACCAAAAGACAAAGACTGGCTAAATGGATACAAAAACAAGACCTGTATATATGCTGTCTACAAGAGACCCACTTCAGACCTAGAGATACATACAGACTGAAAGTGAGGGGATGGAAAAAGATATTCCATGCAAATGAAAATCAAAAGAAAGCTGCAGTAGGAATACTCATACCAGAAAAAATAGACTTTAAAATAAAGACTTACAAGAGACAAGGAAGGTCACACTACAATGATCAAGTGATCAATCCAAGAAGAAGATATAACAATTGTAAATATTTATGCACCAAACATAGGAGCACCTCAGTATATAAGGCAAATGCTAACAGCCATAAATGAGGAAATTGACAGTGACACAATAATAGTGTGGGGGGGGGGGACTCCCCTGGCAGTAGAGTGGTTAAGAATCCACCCGCCAATGCAGGGGACACGGGTTGAAGCTCTGGTCCAGGAAGATCCCACATGCCGCGAAACAACTAAGCCCATGTGCCACAACTACTGAGCCTGCATGCCTAGAGCCCATGCTCCGCAACAAGAGAAGCCACTGCAATGAGAAGCCCACACACTGCAAGAACGAGTAGCCACAACTAGAGAAACTCACACAGCAACGAAGACCCAACACAGCCAAAAATAAATTTTAAAAATAATAATAGTGGGGAACTTTAACACCCCACTTACACCAATGGACAGATCATCCAGACAGAAAATAAATAAGGAAACACAATCTTTAAATGACACAATAGACCACATAGACTTAGTTGACATTCATAGGACATTCCACCCACAAGTGGCAGAATACACTTTCTTCTCATGTGCACATGGAACATTCTCCAGGATAGATTACATCATGGGTCACAAGCCAAGCCTTGGTAAATTTAAGAAAACTGAAATCAAATCAAGCAACTCCTCCGACCAAAACGCTATGAGATTAGAAATCAATTACAGGAAGAAAACTGTACAAAACAAAAACACATGGAGGCTAAACAATACGCTACTAAATAACCAAGAGATCACTGAAGAAAACAAAGAGGAAATCAAAAAATACATAGAAAAAAATGACAATGAAAACACGATGACCAAAAACCTATGGGATGCAGCAAAAGCAGGTTTAAGAAGGAAGTTTATAGCAATTCAATCTCACCTCAAGAAACAAGAAAAATCTCAAATAAACAATCTAAACTTACACCTAAAGCAACTAGAGATAGAAGAACAACAACAAAAAAAAAACAACAACCCCAAGTTAGAAGGAAAGAAATCAAAAAGATCAGAGCAGAAATAAATGAAATAGAAATGAAGAAAAAAATAGCAAAGATCAATAAAACTAAAAACTGGTTCTCTGAGAAGATAAAATTGATAAACCTTTAGTCAGACTCATCAAGAAAAAAAGGTAGAGGATTGCATACAGTAAGATTAGAAATGAAGGGACTTCCCTGTGGCACAGTGGTCAAGACTCCATGCTCCCAATGCCGGGAGCATGGGTTTGATCCCTGGTCAGGGAACTAGATCCCACATGCATGCTGCATCTAAGAGTTCGCATGACACAACTAAGGAGCCCATCTGCCGCAACTAAGGAGACAGTAAGCAGCAACTAAGGAGCCCACCTACCACAACTAACACTCCACCCAACCAAATAAATAAATATTTTTAAAAATAAAAGAAGTGAAGGAGGAGAAATTACAACTGACACTGCAGAAATACAAAGGATAAGAGGCTACTACAAGCAACTATATGCCAATAAAATGCACAACCTGGAAGAAATGGACAAATTCACAGAAAGATATAACCTTCCAAGACTAAACCAGGAAGAAATAGAAAATATAAACAGACCTATCACAAGTAATGAAGTTGAAACTGTAATTAAAAATCTTCCAACAAATGAAAGTCCAGGACCAGATGGCTTCACAGGCGAATTCTATCAAACAGTTAGAGAACAGCTTACACCTCTTCTCAAACTCTTCAAAGAAATCACAGAGGGAGAAACACTCCCAAACTCGTTCTACAAAGCCACCATCACCCTGATACCAAAACCAGACAACAATTTCACAAAAAAAGAAAATTACAGGCCGATATCTCTGATGAACGTGGACACAAAAATCCTCAACAAAATACGAGCAAACAGAATCCAGCAACACATTAAAAGGATCATACAGCATGATCAAGCGGGATTTATCCCAGGGATGCAAAAGATTCACCAATATATGCAAAATCAATGTGATGCACCATATTAACAAATTAAAGAATAATTACCTTGTGATCACCTCAACAGATGCAGGAAAAGCTTTTGACAAAACTCAACACTCATTTATGATAAAAACTCTCCAGGAAGTGGGCATGGAGGGAACCTACCTCATCATAATAAAGGCCATATACGACAAACCCACAGCAAACATTCTCAATGGTGTAAAACCAAAAGCATTTCCTCTAAGATCAGGAACAAGACAAGAATGTCCACTCTCGCCACTATTAGTCAACATAGTTTTGGAAGTCCTAGTCACAGCAGTCAGAGAGAAAAAGAAATAAAAGGAATACAAATTGCAAAAGAAGAAGTAAAACTGTCACTGTTTGCAGATGACATGATACTACACATGGAAAATCCTAAAGATGGCACCAGAAAACTACTAGAGCTAATGAGTGAATCTGGTAAAGTAGGATACAAAATTAATGCACAGAAATCTCTTGCATTCATATACACTAACAGCAAAAGATGAGAAAGAGAAATTAAGGAAACAGTCCCATTTACCATAGCAACAAAATGAATAAAATACCTAAAAATAAACCTACCTAAGGAGGCAAAAGACCTGTACTCAGAAAACTATAAAACTGAGGAAAAGGGCTTCCCTGGTGGCGCCGTGGTTGGGGGTCCGTCTGCTGATGCAGGGGACACGGGTTCGTGCCCCGATCCAGGAGGATCCCACATGCCGCGGAGCGGCTGCGCCCGTGAGCCGTGGCCGCTGAGCCTGCGCGTCCGGAGCCTGTGCTCTGCAACGGGAGAGGCCACAACAGTGTGAGGCCTGCGTACTGCAAAATAATTTAAAAATGAGGAAAAAAATCAGAGATGACACAAACAGATGGAGAGATATACCATGTCCTTGGATTGGAAGAATCAATACTGTGAAAACGATTATACTACCCAAAGCAATCTACAGATTCAGCGTAATTCCTATCAAATTACCAATGGCATTCTTCACAGATTTAGAACAAAAAAGTTTACAATTTGTATGGAAACACAAAAGACCCAGAATAGCCAAAGGAATTTTAAGGAAAAAAAGTGGAGCTAGAGGAATCAGACTCCCTGACTTCAGACTATACTATGAAGCTACAGTAATCAAGACACTATGGTACTGGCACAAAAACAGAAATATAGATCAATGGAATAGGATAGAAAGCCCAGAGATAAACCCATGCACCTATGGTCACCTAATCTATGAGAAAGGAGGCAAGAATATACAATGGAGAAAAGACAGCCTCTTCAATAAGTGGTGCTGGAAAAACTGGAGAGCTACATATAGAAGAATGAAATTAGAACACTCCCTAACACCATACACAAAAATAAACTCAAAATGGATTAAAGACCTAAATGTAAGGCCAGACACTATAAAACTCTTAGAGGAAAACATAGGAAGTACACTCTTTGACATAAATCACAGCAAGATCTTTTCTGACCCATCTCCTACAGTAATAAAATAAAAACAAAAATAAAGAAATGGAATCTAACTTAAAAGCTTCTGCACAGCAAAGGAAACCACAAACAAGACAAAAAGACAACCCTCAGAATGGGATAAAATATTTGCAAATGAAGCAACTGACAAAGGATTAATCTCCAAAACATACAAACAGGTCATGGAGCTCAATATCAAAAAAAAACCCAATCCAAAAATGGGAGGAAGACCTAAATAGGCATTTCTCCAAAGAAAACATACAGATGGCCAAGAGGCACATGAAAAGATGCTCAACATCACTAATTATCAGAGAAATGCAAATCAAAAGTACAATGAGGTATCACCTCACACAGGTCAGAACTGCTATCAAAAAATCTACAAACAATAAATGCTGGAGAGAGTGTGGAGAAAAGGGAACTCTCTTGCACTATTGGTGGGAATGTAAATTGATACAGCTACTATGGAGATCAGTATGGAGGTTTTTTAAAGAAACTAAAAATAGAACTACCATATGACCCAGCAATCCCACTACTGGGCATATACCCTGAGAAAGCCATAATTCAAAAGGACACACGTTCCCCAGTGTTCACTGAAGCACTATTTACAATAGCCAGGACATGGGAGCACCCTAAATGTCCATCGACAGATGAATGGATAAAGAAGATGTGGTACATATATACAATGGAATATTACTCAGCCATAAAAAGGAGCGAAACTGAGTAATTTGTAGAGACGTGGATGGACCTAGAGAGTGTCATACAGAGTGAAGTAAGTCAGAAAGAGAAAAGCAAATATCGTATAATAATGCATATAAGTGGAATTTGGAAAAATGGTACAGATGAACCTATCTGCAGGGCAAGAATAGAGATGCAGACGTAGAGAATGGACGTGTGGACACAGCAGGGAAAAGGAGCGTGGGATGAACTGGGAGATTAGGATTCACACATATACACTACCGTGTGTAAAACAGATAGCTAGTGGGAACCTGCTGTGTAGCCCAGGGAGCTCAGTTCAGTGCTCTGTGATGACCTAGATGGGCAGGATCAGGGGTGGGGGGGGGAAGGAGGTCCAAGAGGGAGGGGATATATATATACATATAGCTGATTCACTTCATTGTACAGCAGAAACTAACACAACATTGCAAAGCAATACTCCAACATGAAAAAAAAGAAAATTCAGAAACAGACCCATACATACATATATGGTCAGTAGATTTGTGTTAAAGATACCACTGCAATGCAGTGGGAGAAAAGATAAATATTTCAACAAATGAAGGTAGTTTTTTTTTTTTTTTTTCATAAAACAACCAGGATAGCAGAAGGTAAGGCAGGTCCTCTGGACTTTGAACTTTAACTGTTGTCCTTAGCCAATAGCATTGTAACAAGGGTCTCTGAGATTCTCTCCTGAAGTTGGGCCCAGCCTAGGTCTCACTTGGATTGACTTGGCCTTGTTTCCAAAGCCACACGCTTTGGGAAGGGAGCTAGAGTACAGTCTGTTGTTCTAAGGAAGCCAGGCCACGTTGCTAGTGTGTGTATCCCCCAGCAACAGTCTCCAGAGGCTCTAAACCCTGGGATGGGGATTCGGCTTCACCAAGATTGTTGCCAGAACACAGATCCTGTAGTAACCAGGGTTCTGCAGCCTTAGGATTACCAAGAACACCAACTGGCTATTCACAGGGAAAAAATAAACCTTTAGCTCTATCCCACACCAAACATAAAAATAATTTTCAGATGGATTGTAAACTAAGTGCAAAACATTAAACAATAGGGACTGTGGGAAGATAACACAGAAGAACACTTTAATGTTTTGTAGGGTAGGCAAAGATGTTTCTAAACAGTAAACAATAAGCGTTAACTATAAAGTAGATTTGAAAAATTGGACTTCATTAAAATTAAGAACTTCTATCCATCATAAGACACCATAAATAAGTAAAAATGCAAACCAAAGAGCCTAGAAGGTATCTACAATATATACATCTGACAGAGGATTTGTATGCAGAATATATAAGAAGTTATATAAATCAATAAAAGAAAAAAACAATTTTTATTTTTAAAAAATAAGCAAAGCAATAGGATTCTTCACAAAAAGGCTATCCAACTGTTCAATGAGCACATGAAAGGTGTTATACCTCATCAGGGAAAAGCAAATTAAACTCACGAGACACCACTACACATACAGTAAAAGAACTAAAATTTTAAAAATCCATCAATATCAAAGGTTGAGACTGTGAGGCAACTGGAATTCTCAAACACCGATGAGGGAATTTTAATTGGTATGATCACTGTGAAAAACTTTTTAGCAGTGATCTCAATAAAACAAAAACAAAAAAAAACCCACACACTTTATGTTCCACCAGTTCCACACCTAACCAAAATATGGATACGTGTTCACCAAAAGACGTGTACAAGAATGTTCACAGCCACACTATTTGTCATGTCCAAAACTAGGAAATAATTCAAATGCCCATAAATAATAGAACAGATAAGTAAATTATATTTTCATACAGTGGAATACCACAGAGCAAGAATTGGCAAAGTTTTTTCTGTAAAGGGCCAGAAAATAAGTGTTTTTGTCTCTGCAGGCCATATATGTTTTCCATTGCATATTCATATATATATATACATACACACACACAAACACACACACACCCCTTAAAAAACATCAAAATCATTCTTAGTTCACGGGCTGTACAAAACAGATGGTGGACATGATTAGGCCTGCAGGCAGTACTTTGCCAGCCCCTGGCCTAGAGCAATACAACAAATTATGTGAGAACATGAATGAAGGTCATAACTATAACCTTGAGCAAAAGACAACAGACACAGAAGAAAACATACTCTACGATACCAGTTATAAAAAGTTTGGAAACAAGCAGAACTCATCTATGGTGACAGAAGCCTGAATATTGTGATGGGCATGAAAAGGACTCTGGAGTTCAGGAAATCATCTCTATTTTTATTTGGATAGAGTCCATACTACCCAAATTGTGATCGCTTTGCAAAAATTCACAGACCTGTACACTTAAGGTCTATGCACTTTAGAAGATCTATGCTTACTTCAATAAAAATTTACAAAAAACGTAACAATTGTCTTTACTATGGGACTTCTAAGACCACTTAATACACGAATGTGCATTTTGAAGTTCCCAGTAAAATGTGAAAAATACAGTATTTTTCCAAATTTATTTCATCACAGAACACTTCCTCCCAGAACACCTCTCAAAACTAATGTAACTCCTTAAGAAAAAGAAAAACATTGGACCAGAACACAAGGTGTATGAAAGTGTATAGGAGATAATAAAAATGAAATAATAGGCTAAGATCATTGAATGCTTCAATGCCATATCCTCAAATAGTGTATCTAGTTTTAACTTTTATCTTGTAGACAACTCTTAAAGGATTTTAAGTAGGAGAGGGACAAGATCAGATCTTTGGGCTTACGAGACAGTACTGGCGGGCTTCCCTGGTGGCACAGTGGTTAAGAATCCGCCTGCCGATGCAGGGGACATGGGTTCGAGCCCTGGTCTGGGAAGATCCCACATGCCGCGGAGCAACTAAGCCCATGCACAACTACCGAGCCTGCGCTCTAGAGCCACGAGCCACAGCTACTGAGCCTGTGTGCCACAGCTACTGAAACCTGTGCATCTAGAGCCCGTGCACCGCAATGAAGAGTAGCCCCCACTCGCCACAACTAGAGAAAGCCCACGCACAGCAATGAAGACCCAATGCAACCAAAACTAAATAAATAAAATAAATTTACTAAAAAAACAGTACCGGCAGTAGAAGCGGGGAGTAACTGGATGGAGGAAGAGAGGCGCAAAGGAAAAGAACAGAGAAAAATGTGTGTTGGGGATCAGTTAGTGATGCAGTCATCCTGAAATGCAGTGGGAAGGGATTAAGCAAAGCAGCAACAATAAGAATGAGACAATTATGGCATATATCCAAAGAATACTCTAATTCAAAAAGATACATGCACACCAATGTTCATAGCAGAACTATTTACAATAGCCAAGACATGGAAACAACCTAATTATCCATCGACAGATGAATGGATAAAGAAGATGTGTTATACATACACACACACACACACACACACACACGGAATATTACTCAGCTATAAAAAAGAATGAAATAATGCATTTGCAGCAACATGGATGGACCTAGAGATTATCAAACAAGTGAAATAAGTCAGAGAAAGACAAATATCTTATGATATCACATATGTGGAATCTAAAACAATGATACAAATGAACTTATTTACAAAACAGAAACAGACTCACAGACATAGAAAACAAATTTATGGTTACCAAAGGAGAAAGCAGAGGGGAAGGGATAAATTAGGAGTTTTGGATTAGCATATACACATGACTATGTATAAAACAAATTAACAAGGACCTACTGTATAGCACAGAGAACTATATTTGATATTTTGTAATAAACTATAATGGAAAAGAATCTGAAAAAGTATATAAAAGTATATATATACATAACTGAATCACTCTGCTGTACACTAACACAACACTGTAAATCAACTATACTTCAACCGAATTTAAAAAAGAATGAGATAATTAAACAGGTTTAAAAAAATGTGTGGATTTGTCAATAAATCACTCATCTTAGATAAATATACTTGTCATATTTTTAAATTTATTTATTTTTATTTATTTATCTTTATTTATTTATTTTTGGCTGCACTGGGTCTTCGTTGCTGTGCACAGGCTTTCTCTAGTTGCGGCGAGCGGGGGCTACTCTTCATTGTGGTGCACGGGCTTCTAATTGCGGTGACTTCTCTCGTTGTGGAGCACAGGATCCAGGTGCGTGGGCTTCGGTAGTTGTGGCTCGCAGACTCTAGAGCACAGGCTCAGTAGTTGTGGCGCACGGGCTTAGTTGCTCTGCGGCACGTGGGATCTTCCTTGTCATATTTTTAAGAATATACTCTTGTCATGTTTTTAAGAATATACTCTTATTCTTTAGCTTTTATTACCACTCACTTGGAATCTGGAATTCTATATTATCACTATATACAAGGTACAAAAGATGCAGCTCTGAGTTCTACAAAGGAGGGCTTAGAGAATGCACTGTCAATACACTGATTGGAAAGGGCCCAGGAGAGCTTGTCTTACAATCACACCTGCAGAGCAATGCAGGTTTGCATAGGGATTTTATTTATGTGATTTTTATTGAGGATGGCTCAAACCTGCATTTGCAGAGCAAAAATTGTGGTTTTACTTAGACGGTATGTTTATTTGGGAGTGGTTGGGGAAGGGGATGATGAAAATTTGACAGAAATCAAAATCTCCCCATCTGACTACCCCCTTGCCTGGGCATTTAAACTAATTTGTAACATTTTAATGATATGATTCTCTTGTGAAATCAGCAGCTTTGAATGCTTTGTTACCTGCCACCCAAGTGTCAAAGAATTTAACAGTGGCCATATTTAAATGTTTTGACTCCAAATGGCTTTATTTGAAAAAATAAGCACAAAAAAGGGAAGTGTAATACATAATGAATTAAGTATGATAATCTGTTGTTCAACCTCATTTACATCCATGGTTTCTACGTGAGATGTTATCATGGGGTCTGCGTTAAACTGAATGATGGCCCCCCAAATATATCTACATCCTAATCCCAGGCACCCATGAATGTTATTTTATGTGGCAAAAGGGACTTTGTAGATGCAATCAATATAAGGATCTTAAAATGAAGGTTATCCAGGATTATCTGGGCGGGACCAATGCAATCGAAGTGGTCCTTATAGGAGAGACACAAAAGTGAGAGTCGGAGAAGGTATTGTTGACACAAGCAGAGACTGGAGTGATGCACTTTGAGTATGCAGAATACAGATAGCCATCAGAAGCTGAAATAAGCAAGGCAACGCTCTCCTTCCCTAGAACATCCAGAAGGAACCAGCCCTGCTGAAACCTTGCCCTTAGCACAGTGAAGATGACCTCCAGAATCACAAGAGGATAAATTTGTGTTGCTTTAGGCAATAAAATCTGTGGTAAGTTTTTACAGCCCCAAAAGGAAACTAATACAACATCCTAGTGAAATGTTTATCAAACAGTCAGAATCACATCAGAATCACCTAGGCAGTTTGTTAAAGACACAGATCGTTGGATCCCATGCCTAGAAATTCTGTGTCCCTGGATCGTTGTTAAGGCGCAGACATCTAAACTTCTCAAGAAGCTTCTTGTATGATTGTTGTGCTACAAACCAGAGTATAAGTCAGAAGAAGAAAATTCACTGCCCGAATTAGATTCCTAGGGCTGCCGTACCGAATTACCACAAACTCGAAATCCTAAAATGACAGAAAACTGTCCACAGGGCTGCACTCCCACAGGAAGCCCTAAGAGACAATCTGTTCCTTGCCTCTTTGTTTCCGGTGGCTGCCAGCATTCCTTGACCTGTGGTCATATCACTCCAATCTCTGCCTCAGTGGTCACATTGCCTCCTCTTCTGCGGGGATCAAATCTCCCTCTGCCTCTCTTATAAAGTCACTGGTGATTGGAATTAGGACCCACCTGGATAATCCAGAACAATCATTCCATCTCAAGATCTGTAATCACCTCTGCCAAAATCTTTTTTTCTTATAAAGTAACACTCACGGGTCTGGGAATTGGGACCTGATATCTCTGGGTGGCCATTACTCAGCCTGCAATACTGCCTTACTGCCCTTGGTGGTAATTTAGGGATGAAGACAGTAGAGCTGAAGCAGATTTTCCAAAAATACAAGACACAAGTATTTTTAGATTCAAATATTCTTTTGACTCTTTACAAAATACAATTATGCTATTTAAACAAAAAACACCAGCCTCACTGAAGTATTCTGATGATTAATGAGGCTTTGATAAGCAGGGAATTGGGAGACTACTGGAAGAAGCAGGTCCCCAGGATTCAGTAGTATTTTTCTTATGAGGTTATATGCCCCTTTTAAAAATTGGTTTCTCACACGGGTGTTTCTGAACATAAAAGTACTGCCAACGAAAGAATCTTCATGAAAAGTTTCTATCACAGAGGAACTTACTACATCTCACTGCACAAACAGATTACAAGAAACGTTGGTTAGGGAGTTCTCTTTATGCAAAAGCTCTTTCAAATATAAATAAATCCAAGATTTCCTTTGCCTGCATTTTTTCTCTACACAAGCAAGAAATTTAGACTCCATGGTTCACTAACAAGAGCATTCTTATCCTGTTTGGCTTTTTAAGGTACTTCAGGTAAATAATCCAGAAGAGAAATTACCCTGAAGTCAAAAGGAACACACACCAGAATTCAAACAATGGCCTAAGAAATGTGTAGAGTGTGGTGATGTGCCACAGAATTAATAAGTAATAGAGATTCTGTGTTCAAAACATGTCCTCTTTCTTTCAGAAATAGCAAGCACTCATTCTAATATTTTCCTAACATCCCTGCACAACGAGGCTTAAGGCCTTCCCTAACTGAAATGTTATCCTTTTCTCGAATGTACATTTTTATATCCACCCCCTAAAAAACATTTATAGCTCCACTTCCCTTTACTATTACCTACTCAAAATCTAAATAACCACTCCCTTTAAAATAATCCGTGGCTTGGCTTTCAACAACCTAATTTTCACTTTAGCAGGTCATCACTCCACCCTGAATAGCTTTTAGGGAAAAAAACTTTTTTCTAATTCATCCCCCTGGAGTATGACCACACTTCTTGCCTACAAGGTATTATTCACTTGCTTGAATCCCCTCAGTTGTACTGGCTCCAAATTGTGCTGTCAGTGCTCTGAGCTAATCTGCCAGCCTAGGTCCCGTAAAATTCCCAGAGCAACAGTGTTGGCTAATAACCAACTAAAAATATGCAACAACTAGTAGTGTTAGGTAATAACTAACAATAGCACTGTTCAAGAACCACCTCAGAAGCTTGCAAACATGCAGATTCCAGGGCCCCACCTCAGACCAACTAAATTTCCAGAAAAATAACTCAGAATTTGCATTTTTTGCAAACGAAATGTGGCCACTAGGAAATTGGAATCCAATGATTCGAAAGGCCTGACCCTTGGAAATTCCCACTTCATGCATTTTCTCCTCCCCACAAACACCCGGGGCATGATGGTTTGATGGCACTGTTTTACAGAAATAAAGTGGTCTTGGTTTGCACCCCGAAGTTAAGCGTCATCCACACACCATTCAGTAACTATGACACACCCTTACTGCACTCTTAAATGCTGACCCCATTTTTGGTTTTAAATCCCTATGCAATTTTATCCTTCCATTTTCAATCACTGTAACTCCATCATTTCCTGGAGGAATCCACCCTCAGTTACTCTTCTTTATTTCAATGCTCAGTTCCATTTTTTAGAGACTTTTCCCTAGGGCCCTTATCCCAATCCAGAAACCCCTTCCATTAAGGCCAGAGAGTGGGTAAGCAGCGAGACCAAATATCTATGTGGAATCTAGAAAAATGGTGCAGATAAACCTATTTGCAGGACAGGAATAGAAACGCAGATGTAGAGAACGGACATGTGGACACAGGTGGGGAAGGGGAGGGTGAGGTGAATTGGGAGATTAGGTTTGACATAAATACACTACCATGTGTGAAACAGATAGCTAGTGGGAACCTGCTGTATAGCACAGGGAGCTCAGCTCGGTGCTCTGTGATGACCTGGAGGGGTGGGATGTGGGGAAGGGAGGGAGGTCCAAGAGGGAGGGGATATAGGTGTACCTATAGCTGATTCCCTTCATTGTACAGCAGAAACTAACAAACATTGTAAAGCAATATACTCCAATTAATTAATTAATTAAAGTCTATATCACTTGAAAAAGCTTTTTGTTTTGTTTGTTTGTTTGGACAAATGGAACAAGAGAAGGGAGCTGTGAGCATATTCTGGACCACAAAATTTACCAGCAGGACCTAACGTCCCCTTGGTTAGCATCATACAAAAGAGGATTCTTCTTAGGGGAAGAAAAATCTAGTTCTGCATCATGTGACACGGGGAACCTCACTCTTCCTATCTGTAGAGATTTTTCATCAACATAACAGCATAAGGACAATTAAATCTTGTTCAGTTTTTACCGCAAATAAACATTTTTTCCAAAAGGAGGTTAGTTTACCTGCCACAGACACAACTCTTCACCAAATGCCATTGACAGGAGCAATTGCCACCCGTGTTCTTTACTCTAATGTAGTGGAACCTCTTGGGCGAGACACTGAGAAAGAAAACCCAGCTGTAACTGGGACAAAGCACACATTCTGCCTCACCACAAAGTGCAGCTCCTACGTTCCAACTGTCTTGGTGAAGTGCTTCATGGCTGAATGCTGTTGGCCAACTTACATGGTATTTGGATTTGAAGTTATACGCCATTTGGGGAAGATTACTATAATTAGAAAAATGGCCTAATTACTTTTCTGGCAACAGGGAAGAAAGAGAACAGACTTTTCAGCTTAGAGAGACAAGTCCTTGAGAAACCTCAAAAGGTTTCAGGATCCTGTTTGACAGGAAAGAACATCTCATCTGAACCTCTTGGATCTGTTGAAAACTGAGTTTTGTTTTGTTTTTTGAAAAGCCAAAACCACAAGAGAGGGAAAAAGAAAAAAAAAAAAAAGGAAAGCAAGAAAAGCACTCTTTCCTATTGGATTCTGAAACGGATGACAAGAATGGTCCTTTCTGTTCCATGGCAGGTTTCATCTGCTGGTCCTTAGACGTGCAAACAGGAAACAAGAGGGTCAGGAGGGAAGAGTGTGGATTTTCCGTGACAGGGCTTGGAAGATGGTTTCACACAAATGTTACTTAATGGCCTTGTCTGTTCTAGCTGCAAATAATATAACAATATAACCTCAGCAGCTTCTGTTATTTTAGGTCTCCAGTTAACATTTGTGATGTAAAAGGCAAAATCATACTAAGTTCCTCTTTTTTCTGCATCGAGGGAGGGAGACGTGGCTGCACTGAATCGAACACCCATTCCCCAGGCCTCAGTCCTACAGGACATTGCCTTTCGCCCAGAAGGCAAGTGGGAACAGTGAGAGCTCTGTTGGAGAAAAATGACCCATGGCTCGCGCTATTTAGGTTCTATTTCCTGAACTCGGCAACGGGAAAACCTGTACTGCATCAAATACATCTTCGCAAAAATACAATTTAAAACAGTCGTGATTTTTTTTTTTAATATAAAGGTAAAATCGGGACAGTGAATAAACTTCAAAATGTGCATTTTGTGGGGAGAGAGGGGAGGATGGTAGCTGGGGAGAAAGAAAAAGAGTTATGAAATGGTTGCTGCTTTCAAGTCATGCGCTGTCTAATGAAAATGTTCCTTGGTCCGTGTGGCTCTCGTTAGAATGTTTCCTACCATTAGTGACTTCTGGTGGGTCCCCTCCCCTTCTGAGGCCCTTTATCGAACCCAGAAAGGAAAAGTTGGATTTCAGGCTGTGCTCAAAGTCAAACGGCAGCTCTGTCTTTCACCGGCCTAAGTAAGAGTCATCATATAAAGGCCCCTTTGATCCAGAATCTCAGGGTTTGTTTTATGGAAAATGTAAACACATATAAAAATACTGCCCCCTCCCACAGTGATTTCTGGATCTTTTCCAATTTCAACCTAACTTTTAAAAATCATCTATAAAATTATTTCTTACTTTATATCAGGTGACTCATGTGAACATTTTAAAGCATAAATATTGTTCCAACTGGATTCTCGTTAATTTTATTTGTTTTTTGGAAAAAAGGATTTGCTGTACTATATCACAGAATTAAGTAAATCTGCTGATTTTTTTTGACAATAATCAGTTTCTTTGGAAGAAAGGGAAAATTTTCTATAATCATACATCCTAGGTTAATCTTCGGTGTGTGATAACAGCATCAACTAATTGAAATATAATCTTTTAATGCAACTGGAAGTTATCTAACTTAGTGCGTGGACCCTTTATAAAGATACCCATTGAAAATTATTTTCAATGGAAGGAATATAGCCTTTTTTACTAAGCTGCTAAGAACACGTTAGTTAAAGATAGGTTACCATCTTGGGTCAAGCAGTCTAAAAACAAACTTATGGACTGAAATTACATTCCCTCAAAATTCACATGTTGAAGACCTAACCTCAATACCTTAGAATGTGACTGTATGTGTATTTGATAGACCTTTAAACAGGTGATAAAGATGAGGCCATCAGGGTAGATTCTAATACAAGCTGACTTGTTTTCTTACAAGAAGAGGAAATTTTTAGACACACCAAGAGACACCAGGAATACTCATAGAGGAAAGACCATGTGAAGACACAGGAACAAGGTGGTCGTCTGCAAGCCAAGGAGAGAGGCCTCAGAAGAAAACAACCCTGCCATCACCGTGACCTTGGACATTCTAGCCAGAGGTTAAAAGATTGCTTAGTAATACAAAAGCAAGGCCCTGAGAGTAGACTGGAGTTGACAACACAAGAAACCTGGTATAAAACGGACAACAAGGAGGAAGGTCAGGAATACAGGAGAAAAGAGGCTGCCAGGTCAAGGCAAGAGACAAAAGAAATAAGCATCCTGACTTCCAAGCTACGGAGGAGCAATGGGGGAGACACGGCTCTTTCCTCCATCAGATGAGGACTGCAGTGAATGCAGTGCCAGAGAGTATCAACTTCATTCTGTGAAGGAAGAGAGAAGAGTGACCAGGCCTGGATTTTATGAGATGTTGGTAGGGAAAGAGAATGGTTCTGCGAGAGATTGGGCAAAAGATGACCTTGGTTTTAATTAAGGCAGGATTGGAGACATCCCAATGGTTCCAACAGGGATTGAGGATGACAGAATTAACCCAGGGAAGAAAGATAAAGAGAGAGTAAGCCAGGAAGATAAGTGAAATACAAGCCCGGTTAGACTGAAAAATATCAATACATAAATCTGACTGAATTTACTTCAAAGTTGCTAGATGTTTTTCAGCATCAGGAAGGACAGCACTCTAATAAATCTGGTTACAGAAATCTAACATTACATCTCCTCACTCCTGAGTCTATGTGAAATTTGTTTCATCTACACAATATTGGAAGCCTCTGCTCAGAAGTATATTTAGGTATATAATGCTAATTATTTTATTCTTTACCTCTTTTTCATTCAACCTTTTCTATATGGCTCACTCCCAGGTCCATTATTTTATTCTATATATGTGAGCTATTAAAAAAAAAGTCAGGGAGGAGATATGGGGATATGTGTATATGCATAGCTGATTCACTTTGTTATAAAGCAGAAACTAACACACCATTGTAAAGCAATTATGCTCCAATAAAGATGTGAAAAAAATAATAATAAAGTAAATTTTAAAAAGTCAACCTATTTCTATAAGAATAATAATTTGGAAGCTTGGGGGCTTTTGTTTATTGAGCTGTCTTATCCCTCCCACCCCCAGTTTAGCAATTACAGTAACATGGACTAAATGCAAATAAGAAGCTTTTGTAATATCACTAATAAATTCTAATTTTCACTAAAATAAGTATTTATCTCTTTTTAGTTTACTGTTTCTGTCTCTCTCTGTCTCTCTCTGTCTCTTACCAGCTACACAAGCAGAACAAAATACAGAATACAAGAGGGACAGGAGGACATAGCTCACCTCATTTTCAATATTTCAGGACATAAGTACACCCCATTCATCACAGAATTAGGTCCAGATTCCCTAGACTGAAATTCAACAGTCTTCACAATTTGAACCCATGTTGCCTTTCTAAATGACCATTCACTCATTCAATAACGCCCACGGAGATCTGCTATGGGTCAGATTGTTTCAACTACTCCCTATAAAACTCCAGCCAGACTGGTCAACTCTACTGGCTAGAATACACCATGTATATTCCCCTCTTCATATTCCCACACTCTCAACTGTCTATAACACCCTCCTCCTCTCCTCAATTCATTTAATTTCTACTAAATTTTTCAAGGCACAGGTCAAAACTTTTGTCTTCCATGAACCCACCAAGAACTTGCCCCCTTAGAAGTAACTCACTATCAGAACCATCATTTGAGGCTGCAGGTAGGTGAGAATGAATGTTTCCTGTTTTCTTCTTTTTAACAAAGATATACTTTGTCAAATAATGTCTACTTCTTTGAAACAATGGGAAATAGTATCAACTGATAAACTTTTTTTTTTTTTTGCGGTACGCGGGCCTCTCACTGTTGTGGCCTCTCCCGTTGCGGAGCACAGGCTCCAGACGCGCAGGCTCAGTGGCCATGGCTCATGGGCCCAGCCGCTCCGCGGCCCGTAGGATCCTCCCGGACTGGGGTACGAACCCGTATCCCCTGCATCGGCAGGCGGACTGTCAACCACTGCGCCACCAGGGGAGCCCCAACTGATAAACTTTTGCAGGGAGTTCTTTCAGCCTAGGCAAAGCATCGTGGTTGGGAGTCATTACAGTCCAAAGACCTAAATATATGAGAGGGAAGTTCCAAAGATTATAAAGGAATGTGCAGACTCAAGTGTCCCAGGATGACAGGAATGGGAGTTCCCTCTCTGAAAGGGAAGAACAGTGGAAGGGGAGGGACATGGAAATGCAGAGGTTCTTCAGCGATTAGTTTACAGTTCTCAATCCTGCCGAAAACATTCACATAACTTTAGGTCCACACAAAGACATCCTTAATTTACTTGCCTATGACACACACCCAGTCAGCCCAGGGAGTCACCACAGCAACTGTATGCCTAGACCGAGGATCAAACTTTCAAACACATGTCAAATGCAGATAAGTGCTGAGAAAGTTTAAGGCAGGAATAGATTGATTCTAAATGGGGCCAAAGAAGAGGCTTCCCAGAGGAAACTGAATACAAGTTTGAGAATCCTACTCGATAGGTCGAAACTCAATTCCCCATGAGAGGCCTGTTTTTATATCAGCAGTTTGAGATTCCTTGACGAGGCTGAAAAACCATCAGTTGCAGAGGAAAGGCGCGAGTGTCACGTTAACTTATCTTGATGCCTAATTCTTCTGGAGTCAAAAACTCAGAAAAGCACACACATCCAGGTCTATTAAAAAATAACGCCTCGGTGACTCACTAATAGTTTCATTCCACTTATTTTTGAGAGTCAATCTTAACGGAAATATGACAAGATAAATATTAAGAGATTATTTCAGGGTAGCACGCCTCAGCAATCTGAAGCATTGCCCACTGTTGTTCCAAAGCAACCACAGGTCTGTTTTGTCCCAGTGATGTACTGTGCTCTCATGGTTCATTGAGTGCCACAGGACACTGTCTACGTGTGCATGTGTGTGAGTGTGAGTGTGCCTGAATCCAAAGGGAAAACAATGAACTTCAAATAATAGTCCTAAGAAAAGGCAGCAAGCCTAACAAAGAACAGTCCCATTCTTCTCGCCTTAGAAATACACTCTAACTGCTAAATTATACCAGGATCCAGAAGAGCCAGCTCCTGAAACTGAATACACGTATTTGGAATTGTTTTGAGCAGTCTCCATGACGACTCCTGGGGTTGCCTGCCCCTCTCAGAAGCCTGTTTTCACACACGCGAAGGAGCACAACCGCACCACACACAGACTCCAAAATTTACACTGGCTCCTCACTCAGCGAAGGACCTTTCCTAAACTGCTTTCCCAGTTGTTCTGAATTTTCTCCCTGAACTTCCTCCAGCTCTGTGAAAGGCCTTCACCCCTCTAAGCTTCCCCTTCACTCTGTGCCTTCAACATCAACCATCAAGACCTGGAGAGGACTGGTTTCCTGTCCCACCAATAAATCCCTGGCCACTGACACAAGTGCCTGGGGAGAACTCTCCTCGCTGCCGTTTTTCCCAGCCCAGTTACTCCTGCACAACCCAGCCAGATACTCTTCTCCCAAAGAGGCACTGATAACATCCCTGCTCCAAATCCATTTCTAAGATTAAGTCCAAATTCATCAGCTGGACATCCTGCCCAACCACCGCCCCCCACAAATCTGCCACCTAGACCTTACCTACTGCAATCGCTCTTCAGTCTTGATGCCAATTAGAATTGTCTAGCCTCTGTTATACAACCACGAATTCCCCCAACTCTGTTCTTCTGTTCGTGCTCTTCTCCTTGCCGGCAACATCCTCCCACCCTCTCTTTACTCTATCGAAGCACAGTTCATTCTCATTATTTGCAGTAGTTACGTTCTCCACAATCACCGTGAATACTGAATTAGCAAATCCTGAACCATTACTCTTAGAAGAAATACCGGATTAGGTTCCTGTGAGCCTCAGGTCACACCACTTTTGTCAACTCATCCATACTTAACCTTGTGTGCTGTGTGTCTCTGCTGAAAGATACCTTATTGAATCGATACTGCTGATTCATCTGCATGGAACTCACGGCCAACAACACTAGGCAACTCCTGCCTGAATGAAGCTAGAAAACACACATGCTTTCTCCATAAGGTACATCACGGCCTTCTTGTGTTCGGGAACACCGGACAGCACCTCAGCGCTGTGCCTGAGGCCACTTTAAAGAGAAAAATCACCAACGAAAATGTGACAAACGTGGCACTAAACAGTCTGTGAAAAGGATGCTTGTTTACAGTCTGAGAGCTGAAGCAAGAGAAGGCAGAGCTTGGCCTTGTTTGGCCTCAGCTGGGAACGTGCATGCGTAGGGCGGGTCAGATCCTTCAGTGCTCTGCCCATGCCCGTTAAGTGACTGCAAAAGTGCCACAAGTACTGATTTGGGGATAACAGATAAATTTTAGCAAGTAGGCAAATTCTCAGCTATTAGAATCTGAGAAAAATGAGGATTAACTATAGTACTTATTGGTCAAGGAAGCCATAGAGTAGCAGATGGTCCTGGACTGGAAGTGGAAAACCAAGGTGTGAGGACTCTTCTCTACCCGTGTACAAATTAACCAGCGTTTCTTTTCTCTAGGCCTCAGAGTCCTCAGCTTTAAAATGGCAGTAATAACATGACACTCAACTAAGAGAAGATGTATGTAAAATCCACCTGTTGCCATAAAGCACTACATAAATGAGAGGTAGCCTGGGGGGCCCGTCTTTCACAAAAACTTTCCTGTTTATTTGAGCCTGTCTGATCTCTGTCAGCGCTGAATTCAGAGCACTTATTTTTTTAAATGCTTACTTGTCCTTTGACACAGCCTTTTTTACTTTGCACTTCCTCGATTCATACGATTCGACCTTTTGACTTCTCAAATAGAAGATAAGCTTCTTGAGGGCAATGAACTCTTGGGTGCTTCTCTGTCTCACTCACCCACACCTGGAGCAATTCTATTCCTAAATGGATGCATGAGTGCAAGGCCCCCATAAATCATCCCACAGACTTCTCACAGGACTCTGAAAGCAGGAGTGTGCAGTTCTGTATCAGCAGGCATCCCTCATGATGCCAGGTTAGGGCTCTTAGCATCTGGCTGGCCAGCAGTTAGATCAGCAAACTTGAGACCTGTTTGCAAAAAAGCTTATCTTTCCCTGTAGATAAACTACCTGGCGCTAAACCAAAGCCACTCACATACAAGTTCAGAAAGTTCAGTTGACTTGCTGATAGCTTCTACACTTCCAGTGTTTGATGGAGACCAGACCCAAGCATGCTAACCTTTGAAAGAGCAAATCTTCTCATAGGGCACGTGATCCGGAAAAAACGAGGAAGATTTTTGCCCCTCATGAAATGGCTATGCAGGTTTTTAGGGTTTTTCTGGGGTTTTTTTTGTTTGTTTGTTTTCCCCACATATTCAAGGTTTATAAAACTGTCTCTGATCTAGACTGATGTCTGGGTGCTGATTAGGACCCAGTACCCAAACATCCTGATATTCTCTCCTTTCCTAATAACCTAAGCTATTTTCATCCACTTCTAGTCCCCATTCACAGCAGCCCACAGTTTCACGTGATTCCATGACGGGATTAACTGGGGAAAGGAGAAAGAGGAATATTCAAAGGAAAGCCGTCTGCCCGGCTAATAGGAGAGAATCATATCACACGGATAGCTCGTGACGTGCTCTTGGCTGTTGGTCTACCCTTCTACTTTCTTAGTGATTTATTCAAGGGGCTCTGCTTTGTTTCACTTGCAAACTATTTTAACATTGCTGTGGGTAAACAGAATGTCACCAGATTTCCCGTCTTTCCTGGGTCATTTTTCCTGGTTATATAAATGTTTGTCTTAATCCTACTTCTTCCTCTGCACTTTTCAAAATGTTTTCCTATGCTTCCAGTCTGCACAGGGTCAGTGTGCTAATTACCCAACGAGATGAAGATGAAAGAGGCCAAAGATCTAGGCTACCCATCTCAGGCAACGTCATAGGTTTTCTTTCTTTTTTTTTTTTTCTCTTTTAATAGCATTCGTAGTTATCCATCCAGGCACCCTTCACCCTCATGTGTTGTTTCGGATTATTAACTGACAGCTGCAAATGGGCTCAGAGCAGAAAACTCCAGGTCAAGGTTCCAATAATGGCTGCTTCTGCTTTTGTGGTTTTCGGAAGAGGGAAAGGCTGAAGTCAGGGATGCTGATTTAGCAACGTGTTTCCTTCGGCTCCAAACGTGGGTATTAGGGGTAGAAGTCTAGGTTAAATGTGAATGTTCCAGAGTTTTCCCACCATCCAAACTGTGTTGTATTTGGCAAATGGTTTTCTGGAAAAGGAACAACATGTTAAGCTCTGGCCATGACACAGTCTGTGATAAGCTTAACTGAATTCAAGAAAGAACAAATCAATGCCAACTGTTCTGACACTCTTACAATTTCTCATGCACGCAGTGGGGGGAAAAGCTGAGACAAAGCTTGAATATTTCAAAAGCAATTTGATATATAAACCATATTAATTAATCCTGATAGCATTCTGAAGTGGCTTAAAAATTATAAACAATCCTCTGATCACATCCAGAGAGAAATATTTAGACTAAAAAATTAATGATCGAAACAGGATGAAAATATGCTACCAAGTATTTTTTAATACTTTCTATTTAACTCCAAAGTGAACAGAAAAATAGACTCTTTTTTACTTTAACATAGCTGAAATAATCAGACATTAATTTTTCCCTTTCTTCATGAGAACTGCTTATATTTTTGTAAGACTCACCATCAGAACGGTATTGCTGTTGAAAGTGCTTAATGGTAGAGATGAAAAACTCTATTACCTAAAATCCAGCAGCTTTCAAATTTTACTCAACTAAGCCCAGCATACCCCTTGCTAAGGGGACTAATTCTAGCTGTGAGGAGACAATTCATTCATGAGCAACCAACCTACGCATCCCATTTTATCTACGGTGAGACTCACCACAGAGCTAAAGTTTAGTACATGGTTAAAAGAGAAAATACCTAGAAAAACTTTTTAGGGCTGTAGCAATGACATTTCAAATGATTTCAGAGTATCTTTGAGGTGAAGCCAAGTACCAAGAGAACGGCACAGGCCAGCCTACAGAAATCAGATTACTGTATTGTCTTCATTGAGGACTGTAGTCACAGTATTCATTGCAGAACAAAGAAACTCTCTTAGATGTAGGTAAGTAGACAGATGCCAACTCAAGTAGGACTTAAGAGGTATAAGAAAGACCTTTGTTTGTCTGCCTCTAATGCCCAAATAGTATCTTTAGAGTGATATTAGAAAGCAGGTAAAGTTAATATGAGGGCAGAATGCCTTTGAGAATCAGATAAAAATTATGAACTCGTTTCCTGCAAAAAGGATTATATGCACAATTTGGCAAATATGCAGAAAGTTTCTGAGCTTTATAAAACTCATCTACAAAACTGTAAGGATTTATGGACCTCAAATTAAGAATCCCAGAATAAAGGCATTTTCCCCCAGAAGACGCAAATGTTACTGAACGAAGTAACCTCAAACTATCTGAATCACTGGCACTCATTGATTTATTTTCTTTTAATAAATTCTTATTCAGTACCTACCCTCACACAAAGCACTGTGCAAACGCTCTATGCCCCTGAGTGATCTCAGCAGAACCTCG
This sequence comes from Neophocaena asiaeorientalis asiaeorientalis, assembly GCF_003031525.2. Taxonomy (NCBI): domain Eukaryota; kingdom Metazoa; phylum Chordata; class Mammalia; order Artiodactyla; family Phocoenidae; genus Neophocaena; species Neophocaena asiaeorientalis. The sequence continues at coordinate 15,070,679 of NW_020176571.1, read as the reverse complement.
CCATTCAAGAGTAGGTTTGGATAAAGGGCAGCATTTCTCTTTATAATAATACTATTATTCCAACCAAAGATTTTTCTTCTTTATTATTGTTCTGCTCAAGTTTAACTTTTTATATTTACTTTCAAGAGGAAGATTTATGCAAGCCCAGGAAATACGTTAACTTATATTTATGCAATTTTGGGTAAGTGTCTGCAAAAACTTCTGAGAGAACATTATTATTGGTTACTATTCCAAAGCATAGGCTCTAACCATATACAATACTGCCCCCAGCTATGCAACAGGACCCAAGGGCATAGTCAGGAAGAGGCCTCCTGAGCCCCACTTAGACACCAGGTTTCCACTGCTGCAATGCAGGCAGCTTCAGAGAGCAGTGCCCCTAAATGGAGGGACTGAAACAGCTGCTGGATTCCAGAAGAATGTAAAACACAGCCCTAACACTTAACATTCAGACCCTTGAGCTGAGAATCCCCAAGACTCCTTCAGCTATTTCTACTACCTTGTCTTTGGACCCTGAACTCCCAGATGGAAAGGCATCTGCAGACACGCGGGTCTGAAGCCTGCTTTTATCCGCTACTTCCTAGTTTTGTAACTACAGGTAGGGTAGTTAGCATTTTTAGATCTAACAGAGTCTCTGACACAGACGCTCTCTTGAAGACGAGATGAGGTCATCTTCTAAAGGATGTAGGGTGGTGCTGCACAAAGAGAAGCACTGTGTAAAATGTTAGTTCTTTTTATTATCAGACATTACCCGCCCTGGTCCTCGCAACCGCTGAAAGTTAGTAGGGTCTGGCTCAGAAAAAGCAACACTCGCTCAAAGTCACAGAAGCTAACGTACAGGGGAGCCCAAACTGGAAAGGGGGTCCTCTGATCCCTTGTCAGCAAGAGCTCTAATAAATACAGCACGGGTGCATACAAACACGGATGCAGGCAAAGTGGGCTAAACATTGCTGATGTGCTAATGTTGCGACCAGGTTTCTCGGCGTTCCTTAATCAATAGAAATAGGAAGCCAGACAAGAAATTCAGGCAAGGCTTAATTGTGGCCCCTGCTGCAGCAGTGCAGAGCAAAAACAAGTAACAGTTTCCCCTGCTCACTCCCTGAGGGGTGGGGGTAGGGGGAACAAGCGGGTTCCTTATCTGGGGTGAAGGCAGGGGTATGTCCACGGGTCAGGCCGGAGGGGTAGCTTAGGTGGTCTGCCCACCCCCCTGGTGGTGCTATGTGCAGGGATCATGCCTAGTACCCTAGTTTTGCTCCCGGCTCTTCAGAAGTGGCAGTTGGGGTTTTGGTCTTTTTGTATCCTGTTGCCCACAATTTGCCCCAACGGGTGCATATACACAGTTACTTTTAGTCCCTCACAGTTTCTTTGTATTTTGTTGCTTGAGGAGACATTTGACCAGGTGCAAGCACTGCAGCAAAGGGTTCCAGGTCCCAGGTCCCAGCCTGTCTCAGTAATAAATAAGACAGGGCCTTTGTTTTCAGGATGGAACAGAGTCCATTGAGAGAAGCATCCGACATGTACATGTTTATGTATACCACGTGATTTTTCAGCAGTAAAAACAAACTTAGAGGTCTCCAGGCGAAAGCAGAGTCTGCAATGGTTTTCTACAAAAAATGACATGATCTGGGTATCAAGGTGCAGTAAAAACATCCAAAGTCAGAACACCAGGACGGAATTACTCTACCACTTATAAGCAGTGAGACTTTGAACACATTCCTTAACATTCTCTAAATTATAGTTCTTCTCATGTGGAAAGAGGGAGTGATAATCTCCACCCTACAGAACTGCTGTGAGGATGAAATTAAGTAACACTGTAAAAACTTTATCCTCACATAAATCATTATGTAAACCAGGACACTTCTGAAAGTATGAGAAGGTACTATTAAAAATTATACCAGGGCAAGAGATAAAAACCTGAACATCTGGTCACCCTATTTATTGCCATACCTGACACACAGATGGCACTAAAAATATATCAGTTCTTTAATTTGTCCCTGAGCCTTGAAGGATGTACAATAATTTCCCAGGCAGAGGAAGTGGGGAGGGGGAAAAAAGTTAAGAAAAAGAGGGGACTCCACTAGCAAAGGAATATTCCAACGCAAAAGACTCGTGAAAAGGTTCATATCATTCATAAATATAATTGCATAATTATAAAATATCACAGCTGGAAGGAACTGAAGTGTCATTTAATCCAAACCATTTTATAGATGAAGAATATGAACCTCTGAATGGTTAAATGACAGGGGCATCTAGCTTCAGAGCCGGGTTTCAGCATCTAGGTTTCCTGACTGCTCACCCAGGGACCTTCCCACTATATCATCCCTCATCTCTAAGAAAGATTTCTCCTAGACCGGAGCTGTCACAGAAACGATAGAAAATCTATAACTTCCCTCAACAGCTTCTCTCATAGTTCTTAAATGCTTACTGACTGGGTCCAACCAGTTGCACAGCCAACCGGTTCTGTCTTCAGGGAAGATAAGTACAACCAGCAGCTAGCTCCCTCGCCATAGCGGAGGAAGCAGGTCCCCTCCACTTCACAATATTTACTGCTCAGTTAAGAAAGAATAGCTTCTTTTTCACTTACATAATATCTTTTCTTTGGATTTTCCTTGGATTTGCCATTCATAATAGATATGCTTAACAGAGCAAATAATTTAGGAACAGGATTTCATAAATAATATACTTCATATAAAGCTCATTCTTCCAATTGACGAAATAGCTCCCTAGCGCGGAAGCTATTGATATGTTCCTGCACAGCATGAATGAACTAACGGGCACACAGTCCCATCATTAACAACGGCTCACAAAAGGGAGTGTAGGGAATGGCAGAATCTCTGGGACATGCGTATAATTTTTTCCTCAAAGGTCCTCAAGTGGGCTTCCCTGGTGGCGCAGTGGTTGGGAGTCCGCCTGCCGATGCAGGGGACCCGGGTTCGTGCCCCGGTCCGGGAAGATCCCACGTGCCGCAGAGCGGCTGGGCCCGTGAGCCATGGCCGCTGAGTCTCCACGTCTGGAGCCTGTGCCCCGCGACGGGAGAGGTCACAGCAGTGAGAGGCCCGCGTAACGCAAATCAAAAAAAAAGAGGTCCTCAAGTTATTCTGATACTCTCTGGCCTTCCTCCCCAAATTCTCCCCACCCACTAAGCCATTTTTCATAGCTCTGGCAGTAACGTGAGCACACAGAATGTCTCCACCTGGAAAATAAGTGAGAGAGGAGGGATTTCCGTGCTTATTCTGTTGTACTGTTGAAAGCTTGCTCAACCTTGCTCTTCTCTAAAAGCTTTGGAGCCTCTTCTCCAGAGTTCATCACCCTGTTCTCTGAGATACCATGGCATTTGCATCCACCCCATTATAGCTGCTGGCCACATTCTCTGTTCTAATAATTGCTCAGATCTCTCTGCTCAAAAGATCGCTACCCAGAGATATGCATGAAGCTTTATACTGCTCTGTAAACCCAGTAACAGCCTGGCACATAGTAGGAGCTCAAATAACCACTCACTGAATGAATTACTTGGGGCACCTAGGGAACAATATTAATACAGAACAGTATCCAGGAACTGTTTTTAGGACAAAGGAAATGATCTATGTAAAAGCACTGTAAGTTCTTTGGAAGAAAGGAACTGTAAAACTACAAGGCATTACTCTCCTTTATTGCATGGCAAATCACTACAGCACTTTCCTTAAATGGTACTTACTGGCCTGGAAAGCTAATGTCTCTCATTAAATGCCAGACTCCCTGAGAGTCACTTATGTAACCGGAAGCACTTGAGTGATTTTGTTGCAAGAAGTCATTTTGTCTTCCGAAGTGCTACACACAGAATTCCTTGTCTTACCTAGCTCATTATTTGTAACATTAAGGAAACGATTAAAAAGATTCAACAAAAAGTTTAAGCTTTCATATGCTAGAAAAAGTGAGAAGGAAAAATAGCTAAGGCCTGTGAAAGATGTTTAAAAGGTAGGGTGAGAGTGGGGTATTACTCAAAGCAAGCTTATGGAATTAACCACAGGAAGTATTTAGGCTCTCAAATCCTGTTAGATGTATGATATTCCAAAAAAGTGTACTTATGTATTTTATATATATATATGTATATATATATATATATATACACACACACACATATTTGGCTTTCATAAACGTGCTTTCTGGCTTAAAGAAGGGACAAGTAATTGCAAGATGATGTGTTCAAAGAAGGCGATATGATACAGGCACGAGTTTTAATTTCACCTCACATGATTTTTCACAAAGTATAAAAGGTTGTCAGATTCAGTGAAACAACTGCTGGATTTTATGTCCTACAGCTATTTTATTTTCTTTATGGCCAAATCTGATGGAAATAGTAATTCATCTGTTGGCCTACTGATACTTTTCTTTTTTTAATCCTTTACAAGCATGTTGTGCAAAAACAAATAGCAAGCACACTTCCCTGCACCGTGAGCGGAGGTTTAAATCCAAAAATCTGTTCTTCAGACGGCCAAATGTAGTCACTGACTTCACAAGTCAATAAAAAGATCCTAGTGTCCATCAGCAATTCTACCGCCACCCTCAAGAAATACAAATAAAACCACATTTCAATCTGCTGATCAAGTCACCACAAATATATTCGTTTATCATTACATGCATTTGTTCCAAATTGTCTCTCAGGGTTTTATGAATTCCAAATGTACTTTTTGAGATGTTCACACTGAAATATAAACATTTAAGCCTTATACTCATATATTATTGATTCGTTACTAAAGAGATACCTCAGCATCTTCCCCATATTACCATAACTTCCAAACAGGTATTTTCAGCAAGCATTTCTTGAGCCCCTATCATATGTAATGGGGATACGAGTTGCTATCAGCAGCTGTAAAACTTGATTTTTGCCTCAAGGAGTTTGTATCATTGTACACCTCAAAGAAAGAAATGAGGGCAGGGGGAATCAAAATACTTAAACTGTTTGTCCCAAGATCTTTTTTTTTTTTTAACATCTTTATTGGAGTATAATTGCTTTACAATGGTGTGTTAGTTTCCGCTTTATAACAAAGTGAATCAGCTATATGTATACGTATATCCCCATAGCTCCTCCCTCTTGCGTCTCCCTCCCACCCTCCCTACCCCACCCCTCTAGGTGGTCACAAAGCACCCAGCTGATCTCCCTGTGCTATGTGGCTGAGAAGAACATATCTTTCACTTTATGTTACCACATTTAAAATATGTTCAGCCTCCCCACTGATGACACTATGAATTTATTTTTTTCTTTCTCCTTCCAATGGTTTGGTGACTGTCATATGAATACGATTCAGTGACCTCTGGCCCGCAAACCTCTACACACCATGGGGCCATTACAGGGCACTGAGATTTGATACAAACATGTTCAGGCCGGAGAACATGTGTCATATGTTCTACTGGCTGGAGAGAGGTTTTGCCTTTCAAGCTCTCAATCTTTATACTTAATGGAATAAACATTAGGGCACACCCACCACGTGCCCAGTATATTATATTAAGCAATGCAGATACAAAAATGAATACGTTCCTTGCCTTCAAGAAAGCAGTCAGCAGAAGGCTTATAAATAATAGTAGTCTAGAAAAGCTTGTAAAGGGCAAATTTCATGCATTTTCGTACTTCTTTTCTTTTTCAGAGAGTGGCCTACCCGATCATCTCAAGGATCGTCACAGACTAACTCCTCTCCTTTAATCCTAACATTTAAACAGAATGCAAGCCCCACCTTCTGAATTCCTCTATCACTGCCAAGGCTCGGATCTGCTTCTCTCTCTGCTTGGAATGCTGCAATAACTTCTGTATTTATCAGCAACGTTTTAGTAGGAAGGGATAGAAACCTAATTCAATCTGGCTCAAGGGCAGAAACAAACAAACATACAAAAGGTGGAGTGAGGAAATTTTCTGGAATGAAGGAAAGGTCAGGCGGCCCCTAAAATCTAAAGAGTAACTATGGAACCCAGTACAACTACAGGGCACTTAGAAACCAGAAACTAGGGCTCCTTTCCTGCTACTATTCGCTCCACCTGTCACCTCTGTTTCACCGAGTGCTGTGGACTTCTCTATCCTACTGCAGCAGGTCTGCCCAGACAGCAGGGAGTACAGCTGCACTGAGCTTAACAGTGCCCTGCCTCCACCTGCCACCACACAAAATTCATATCCACCTGGAACCTCTACCTCAGCTGGAAATAGGATCACTGACAATGTAGTCAAGTTAAGGTGAGGTCATACTAGATTAGGGTGGGCCTTAAGTCAGTGACTGATGTCCTTATAAAAAGAGGGACATTTGGGCCCAGAGACACACAGTAAGACAGCTGTGGGACAGCAGAGGCTGAGATGGAATGCTGCATCTACACACTGAGGAAAGCTAGGACTGCCTGATACTCCCCTAGAGCCTTCAGAGACAACACAGACCCGCCGACAGCTTAATGTTAGACTTCTACCTTCCAGATCTGTGAGGAAATACATTTCTTTTGTTACAAGACACCCAGTTTAAATAGATAATCAACGAGGACCTACTTATAGCACAGGGAACTATACTCAGTATCTTGTAATAACCTATAATGGAAAAGAATCTCAAAAAGAATATATATATATATATATATGTATTTTATATATATATATATATATCACTGAATCACTTTGCTGTACACCTGAAATTAATGCAACATAGCTAATCAACTATAGTCCAATAAAAATTTTTTTAAAAAGACACCCAGTTTGTGGGACTTTCTTATGGCAACTCTAGGAAACTAATATAATGGCCAATAGCATACCCAAATATCACTTGTGTTTAGGAACCCCCAAAGAAAAACATACTTCTGTCTTCCATAGCATATTTAAAAATCTAACCCCAGCATCTGATTGGCCTTACTTGAATCAGATGCCTATTCTTCGACAGATCAAAGCACCCAAGGAAGGATGTAATGCCAGCACACGCCTAGGAAATGTATGCATCTTTCTGACTCTAGAGAAGGGGCAAAGGATGGTAAATGGAAGTTTCACCAAAAAGCATATGAAAGGAGAAAATCTCAGACAAAAAGACAAAGATACCAAAACAGTGGGGAAGGGACATCAAACAGACAAACTGACATCAACTATGTTCTCTTATCTCACCTTGTCCTGCCATTAATCCATTTCCCAAACTGTCGCTAGACTAGTCTTCCCCAAAGGTATCGCTCAAAATCCTTCAGCAGCTGCGTTGAATCTTCAGAGTAAAGTATCGCGTCATCACGTAACAGTGTATCATCTTCCTGCCCCTGTCTCCTGTGCCATCCCCAAAACTCACCGCACCTCCAGCTCCAGGTGCTTTCATCACACCCCATCTCCTTGCTCCTCCCTGGAACCTTCCCTCTACTTTTCTCCACTTTATTAATTCCCATTCAACCTTTAGGATTACATTTAAATATCAACAGTAACATGCACGTTACCTCACCTCTCTAGCTTCAGAGGTCTCCTTTGCAATATGAGGGCTGGGCATTATTAATTTCAGGATAAAACTCTTCAAACCTCAGGGTGCTTCCTGGGTAACTGACAAGTTAAAGTCTCTGCTTTCTTCTGTGAGTCCAACAGGGCTGACAGAAACCATAGAAACACTCTAAATGACTGCTAGCACATTGTTATCTATCTAGCAATAAAATGCTTCCTGTTCACTGGGGGAATAAAAAAAAAAAAAGGTACCATGTGAGTGTTGTGAGTTAAGTTTTATTTGGGGGCAAAATGCGGACTGTAGCCCGGGAGACAGCATTTCAGACAGCCCTGAGAAACTGCTCCGCAGACGCAGGGAAGAGGTCAGTATATGATTTTAGCCGAGGAGGTATGTGTAGTCAAGCACACATTTTAGCAGAGGCTTGCTGTCAGGCATGAGGCACAGAGGTCACCATTAATGACTTTGGTGCTTCTCTAGGTAGGAAGACATGTAAGAATTGGGCTCATAAAATCTTCTCCTGAAAACATCCGACCATCTGAAGGCTTGTTCTGCCTTTTTCTCCCACAGCACACAGTGCCTCATCCCTCATCTCCAGCCTAAACTCCATTCAGGGTGTGCTGCAGGTCAACGGCCGCAGTGGCTAGTGACTTGAGCCTTGGAGAGGCAGATGTCGAGTGCCCGTTTTTTGTTGGCACTCCTAATTCTGAAATCCTAGATTTGCTGTAAGCAACTCGGGAGCTAGAAAGAGTTGTTATGCAGCAGATGAAAGAAATCACTTATTTCAAAAAAACAGTGGAAAGAGTAAAGGAAGATACTTTGGAGGGCTATTGTGAAAGACCTGAGTCCCTCTTGGATACATTCCCTGGTCTCATTCTATCTGGAAATCCCATGTAACTCATCCCCTGCGCATCATAAAATCCGGATAAGATTTCAGGGGACAACTCACAAGCTAGTATCTTTTATTTATACCTCAACATTAATCGTCATATGTAGACCTGAACCACCTAAGCTCTAGACTCAGACTACTTTGGTTCAAACGTATGTTCTGCCATTACATACATGACCTCAGGGAACTTGTTCAAATTCCTAAAGTTTCTAAAGTTCTGTAAAATTGGGACAATAATAGTACTTTTCTCATAGGGGTCATACAAGGATTTAATGGCCTAAGACATATAAAGCACTGAGAACAGAAGCTGACATACAGTAAGGTTTGATAAATGTTTTGATTACATTATCTCCAGTCTTTTAGCAGGACCATAACAGAATAAAGGAAAGTTCAGGGTGGCGAGACAAAGAGCATGGGGCAGACCCCATGTACGAGAGGGGCTGGCAAGACAGTTAATGGCGAAGGAAAAGAGAGATGCTACACCGGGCCTCTGGAGGCATACTTGCTTTAGCAGGAGCTGGTGTTCATTCGGGAAAGTTGAATAACAGAGGGCTCAGCTACTGATTCGGGGCCAGTCATTGCTCTGCCATAGCCTCTCTCAAACTGGAAGCTCCTGTAGTTGGACTGCAGGTAGAATTCTCATCTTCATTTTTTTCCCCTGCTTCTCCATGCTAACTTCTGGCAGGAAGGGGAAACTTTCAGTGACGGAGCTTAGAGTTCCTCTATAATCCAGCAGGGAAAAAACTTTCCTATATGGTGTGGTGATCACCCTGCTCTCCTAGCTCACAATGGCATGAGGGCCTGCTGAACATGTCAAAAGTTTTAAAACAAGAGTTACGAAAAGAAAATCACACAAAGTGATGAGAGATGTCATTTTAGACCTAGTTACTGTATTAGGGTTCTTAAGGGAAACAGAAGCAATAGGATATGTGTGTATGAATATTTATACATGTATATATGTATACGGAGATATAGATACAGACAGAGACTTCAGGAATTGGCTCACATGAACCTGCGGGCTGGCAAGTCCAAACACTGCAGAGCAGGCAGGCCAGAAACCCAAAGAAGAGTTGATGTGGCAGCTCAAGGTCAAAGGCAGTCTGCTGGTAGAATTCCCTCTTCCTTGGGGAAGGTCAGTCATTCTTCTCTAAAGACCTTCAGCTGATTGGGTGAGGTCTGCCCACATTATGGAGGGTAATCTGCTTTACTCAAAGTCTACTGATTTAAATATTAATCTCATCTAAAACATATATTCACAGCAACATCCAGACCACTGGTTGACCAAATACCTGGGTACCGTGGCCTGGCCAAGTTGACACATAAAATTAACCATCACAATTACCAATTAGTCTTTTTCTTTCCCAAATCCCAAGGAAATGCTTCCATTTTAACCAACCAGATACTAGTTAGACTAGCATTATGTCTCTGCCTCTCTCTTTCTAAAGTAACAAAGACTACTTCAATTACAAATTTTGTTTTATTTCTACTGTTTCTTGAAAAAATAAAACTTTCAGCCCCTAATTCTCTGAGTGCAGTATCATTAGGTTCCAAAGTGCATGTTTCCACATACAGTCATACTATGGAGAACCACACCCCAGAGGCAGCTCCTTAAAATTGGTGTGAATTCATGAAAAGATGCTCAGCATCACCAATTATCAGAGAAATGAAAATCACATCTACAGTGAGGTACCACCTCACACCAGTCAGAATGGCCATCACTAAAACGTAGGCCACAACAGTGAGAGGCCCGCGTAACACATAAAAAAAAAAAAACTAAAAACTAAAAATAGAGTTATCATATGATTCAGCAATCCCACTCCTGGGCATATATCCAGACAAAACTGTAATTCAACAAGAAACATGCACCCCTATGTTCATAGCAGCACTATTCACAATAGCCAAGACATGGAAACAACCTAAATGTCCATCAACAGATGAATGGATAAAGAAGATGTGGTACATATATACAATGGAATATTACTCAGTCATAAAAAGAATGGAATAATGCCATTTGCAGGTGGACCTAGAGATTATCATACTAAGTGAAGTAAGTCAGAAAAAGAAAGACAAATACCATATGATATCACTTACATTTGGAATCTAAAATATGATACAAGTGAACTTATCTATGAAACAGAAACAGAGCCATACAGAGAACAGACTTGTGGTTGCCAAGGGGGTGGAGGGGTGGGGGAGGGAGGGCTTGGGAGTTTGGGATTAGCAGATGCAAACTATTATATACAGAATGGATAAACAACAACGTCCTATTGTATAGCATAAGGAACTATATTCGATATCCTATGATAAACCATAATGGAAAAGAATATGAAAAAGAATATATATATGTACAACAGAGTCACTTTGCTGTACAGCAAAGATTAACAACATTGTAGATCAACTATACTTCAATAAATTTTTTTTTAAATATTAAAGTTTATTAAGTATAAAGAAATGAAACTGCAGAGGTAATCATAAGCTAATACAAAATACATGTGAAATACTGGAGGAGTCACAGGCCACAGTGTCAGTACAAATCTGTAAGGGATGTTAGGACATTGCAACTTGGCTGCTTCTATGTACGAGTTCATGGATAAAGGGCTAAACCATGATGCTATCAGAGGGAACTTAGTGCACTGGACATGAGATCAAATGGTCGTGAATTCAGTGATATATCTTTAGAAAAGATATGATGCCAGATTCCTAAGCCTTCTCCCTAACTGTGATTTGTGCTTTATGCTTTTTTCTTCCCTCTGTCTTTGAGAATCTAGGAGCCAGAACACTGTCTCTGAAGATAAGTAATTAGTTGTTATTTATTCCTCTCTGTTAACTTGGATGTGAATGTCTCCATTTTTCTATTTTGACACTGATAATAAGAACTGCACCATGAGTCAACATTTACAAGACGCACTGAAATCCTGAAACTAGGAGTATGGAGTGAGGATTACAATTTCTCACCAGAAAATGACCTCCAAGGTCTCTTTGTGTCCTGAGATGCTGTGATACGCTCCGTTTGGTGTCCATTCATCGTAACCAAGGGGCCAAGGTCAAGGATGCAATAGTAAGAAGCCCTGGTCTAGTTCAGACACTAAAATGGTGGGAAAAGAATGTGCTCTCAGCATCTTACATTAACAGCCAATAAAATTCAACATATCTTAAGAGCGAGTGATAAAAATGAAAGAAAATTAACTTTAAAACTCAAAACAGAATTGGGACAGGGCAGAAGACCTGTTTGGGAAATGGAGTCAACTCTAACTTTCAAGGAACCATATATTAGCAAAGGAGAGAGGAACAAGTTTCTTTTTTTTTTTTTTTTTAATATGAAAGAAAGTTAAACAGCCATTTCTATCAAATCAGGAACAGATTTGAGCAGCCACAATTTGCTAGGATGACTGGGCTACCTAAATTACTTAATTGGATGAGGGTCATTTGATCATAGTAACTGATATTGCTTTAACTACATTTAATTCTCCAACCGAAACAAATCAATCCACAGAAGCTTTTGGTGGTCTTAATTGATGATCTTATCATTTGCCTTTAACATTATTTCCTTAAGCACTTGACAATGTTACTAGAGATTTTCTTCATTTTTAAGCTTTTTCTCTTTTAATATACAAAAGCTCTAAGCCAGACAACATAAGAAGTAAAATAATTAAAGGTAAATTTTATGCAGCATTTTTTAAATGCAAAAGATAGTTTTTTAAGGTCTTGGCTATTCTAGATTAAGTCAACAGCAGTGGAATTTGGAAAGAAAAAATATCTTAACAAAATTCTGGAGCAGCAGCCCACAAGAATCCATGAAAAAACTGCTAGAGCTAATCAACAAATTCAGCAAGGTTTCAGGGCACAAGATCAACAAACAAAAATCAGTTGTGTTTCTATACACCGGCAATGAACAATCTGAAGGAGAAATTAAGAAAATGATTCCATTTATAAATGACTGTAATGATTAGTTTTGAAAGTGGAAAGCTTGAGTTCAAGGCCCAACTGCCACTACTAACCAGGGGGTCTCATGCAAATCACGTAATCACTTTGTGCCTCGGTTGCTTCAGCTGTTAAAATGGAAATAAACCATCACCTACTTCATAGGGTCACTGTCAGAACAAATCAGTTAATTCATGTAAATTTCTGAAAACCATCACCGGAGAAATCATGAGCACTGAATAAATGTAAGAGATATAAAAGAAACAACAATAAACAAGCAAAAGGAAAGATAAAGTCTCTCTTATTCATCAATGCTTTTGGAGGTGGATTTATGTATTTGGAGGAACTTGTTCTGTTTTTGTTAATAGGCTGGGCTGCTTCAGACTCTCAGGAAGGTGACAGCTAACAGTAGAAACTGGCAAAAGGTCCTCAACACAGACGATCATGTAAAAAACACTCTCTTCTCTACAAGATGCTCTAACGAGGAATTAGTCTTCTCTGAAAGCTGCCTTTGTCTCAGTCATTTCCACATCTAATCATTTACCAAGGTCTGTGATTCTACCTTTAAAATGGTTCTCCAGTCTCCCCTTTCTACTTCCTTCTCTACTCTTACTACTCTGGTTCAGGCTTTTACGGTCTTTCACCTGGAGTACTGCCACAGCCTCCAAACTTATGTCCCTACCTCCGTCTCATAGTCTTCAAATCTCCCCTCTACATATCCTCCAAGGATGATCTTTCTAACATCACTTCCTTGCTGAAATGTGTCAAAGACTCTTTGCCATGGCATCCCAAGTCTTCTACGCTAGATCTCTGAGTTCCACTCCATCCTCGTCCACTACATCATTAACCGGTTTTCAATAAACTGCTTGCAGTGTGCTCTTCTTGCTGGTTCTCCCTCCATCACCTTTGTTCATGTTGTCTTCTCTTCCAAGGTGCACCCACACTACCCCAAAATGATTCTCAAGTGATTTTATGACACTCTCCAAATAGCTCCACCATCTCACTTGCTATCATGTTTTATAGGGTTTATGTGTTGTCTCCCCACTTGACTGTGATTTCCTTGGAAACAGAAGCTGCTTATTTATACTTGTATTCTCCATGCACTCACTGCATAGTACCTTATACACACTGAAAACAAGAATTGAACCATTCTGCATCACCACGGTATTTCCAGTACCTGGCACAGGGCCTAACCCATAACAGACACTTAATAAATGTTGAAAAAGGAAGGAAGGTAGGGTGCGAAGGAGGGAGAGAAGAATGTTTGTTGAGAGGGTAGCGTTAAGAGTCACAAAGTTCTGGGTTCCGCATGTACAACAAGCAGAAGGGTCCGTGAAAGAACAAATGTCCACATTGACTAAAATATAAAGTACAACTGTCCAACATCTGTCCAGTGATACCACTCCTAACTCTGCCATTTTCCACATGACATAGGCAGTGTACTCTTTACTGGTGTCACGCATAAAACTGAGCTATTACTACCTATGTTCCATTATTTTTTTTTTTTTTAAACACTGAGACGACTAAAGTACCTGGGACAGAATCTGGTAAATATTTCTCAATAAATGGTAGCGACAACTAGGGCACCTATCAGATGCTGACGCCCAATGAGACAGGTGGAACCCCCAAGCAACCGAGTAGGATGTGGTGGGGAGTGAGGGGGGAGGAGAAATGGAGGGTGGACAAGACTGGTGTTCCTGAGTGGTGGCTGGGAGAGGGGAGGGGTTCCCTCATCTGGAGGGACCCTCAGGGACTCGGAGGATTGCGGGGGAGCACGCCCAGCATTTCCCATGCCCAATCGGGCCCTGGGAAGCCTGCTGGGTTCCCGGACTGGGTCCTCCACCCACTGAGGCCCCCTCCAGGATGCATGGCTCCTAGGGGCATAGGAGGGAAGCAAGGGGAGAAGAAGAGAGGCAGATTGGGAGGGGCTCTGCAGGATCAGAGGATCAGGGGGAAGGCACCTAGCATTCCCCCCACCCACTCAGGTCCAGGGAGCCTGCTGGGGTCCCAGACCTGGTCCTCGACCCTCCAAGGCCAGAGGCACTCCTGGGACCCTCCTGCTGCAGTGAGCCTAAGCCCCACCCTCCAGGGCCTTTTCTGGCCCTGTGGGTCCTAAGCATAGGCCCTGCCAACCGCCTAACTCCGTCCCTGCCTAAGCCCCGCCACCCACAGCCAAGGCCTTTTCTGGCTTTTTCTTTTTTTCCTCTTTTTCACTATTGTGGTTCTGTTTTACCTTCTGGTTGTTGTTTCCTCCATATTTTTATTTTTTCTAACATATCTGTTACTTTTCTAAGCTTATTTTATTTTTTACTCTTTGTTATTGTTCTGCTCTTTTTTTTCTTTTTTTTTTTTTCTTTTTTTATCCCCCGCCCTGCTCAGCTTGCAGGATCTTGGTTCACAAGCTGCAGGTGAGGCCTGAGCTCCTGCAGTGGGAGCTCTGAGTCCGAATCACTGGACTAACAGAGAACCTCAGACCCCAGGGAATATTCATCAGAGTGAGGTGCCCTGGAGGTCCTCATCTCGGCACCAAGACCCAGCTCCACCCAACAGCCTACAAACTCCAGGGCTGGAAGCCTCCTGCCAAACAACCAGGAATACAGGAACACAATCCCACCCATCCAAAAAAAAAAAAAAGAGAGACAACCAAAGATATGTCACAAATGAAGGAGGAAGGTAAAAACCTATAAGATCACATAAATGAAAAGGAAATAGGCAACCTACCTGAAAAAGAATTCAGAGTAATGATAGTAAGGATGATCCAGAACCTCAGAAATAGAATGGAGCCACACATCGAAAAATACAAGAAGTGTGTAACAAAGATCTAGAAGAACTAAAGAACAAACAGAGATGAACAACACAATAACTGAAATGAAAAATAACTAGAAGGAATCAATAACAGAATAATTGAGGCAGAAGAACGAATAAGTGAGCTGGAAGACAAAATGGTAGAAATAACTGCCAAGGAGCAGAATAAAGAAAAAAGAATGAAAAGAATTGAAGAGACCTCTGGGACAACACTAAATACACCAACATTTGAATTACAGAGGTCCCAGAAGAAGAAGAGAAAAAGAAAGGGTCCGAGAAAAAGAGTCAAAGAGATTATAGTGGAAAACCTCCCTAACATGGGAAAGGAAATAGTCACCCAAGTCCAGGAAGCACAGAGAGTCCCATACAGGATAAACCTGAGGAAAAACATACACATACAAAACACATATTAATTAAACGAACAAAAAATAAATTCAAAGAAAAAATATTAAAAGCAGCAAGGGAAAAGCAATGAATAACATACAAATGAATCCCCATAAGGTTATGAGCTGATTTTTCAGCAGAAACTCTGCAAGCCAGAAGGGAGTGTCAGGCTATACTTAAAGTGATGAAAGAGAAAAACCTACAACCAAGATTACTCTACCCAGCAAGGATCTCATTCAGATTCGACAGAGAAATCAAAAGCTTTACAGACAAGCAAAAGATAAGAGAATTCAGTACCACCAAACCAGCTTTACAACAACTACTAAAGGATCTGCTCTAAGTGGGAAACACAAAAGAAGAAAAAGACCCTCAAAAACAAACCCAAAACAATTAAGAAAATGGTAATAGGAACATAAATGTCAATAATAAGCTTGAATGTAAACGGATTAAATGCTCCAACCAGAAGACATTGACTGGCTGAATTGATACAAAAACAAGACCCATATAAATGCTGTCTACAAGAGACCCACTTCAGACTTAGGGACACATACAGACTGAAAGTGAGGGGATGGAAAAAGATATTCCATGAAAATGGAAATCAAAAGAAAGCTGGAGTAGCAATACTTGGATCAGATAAAATAGACTTTAAAATAAAGACTGTTACAATAGATAAGGAAGGACACTACATAATGATCAAGGGATCAATCCAAGAAAAAGATATAACAATTATAAATACATATACATCCAACATAGGAGCACCTCAATACATAAGGCAAATGCTAACAACTATAAAAGGGGAAACTGAAAGTAACACAATAATAGTAGGGGACTTTTAACACCCCACTTTCCCCAATGAGCAGATCAACCGAACAGAAAATAAATATGGAAACACAAGCTTTAAATGACACAATAGACCACATAGACTTAGTTGACATTTACAGGACATTGCACCTGAAAGTGGAAGAATACACTTTCTTCTCACGTGCACACGGAACATTCTCCAGGATAGATCACATCTGGGGCCAAAAATCAATCCTCAGAAAATTTAAGAAAATTGAAATCGTACCAAGCATCTTTTCTGATCACAATGTCATGAGATTAGAAATCAATCACAGAAAAAAACCTGGAAAAAACACAAATACATGGAGGCAAAACAGTGCGCTACTAAATAACCAAGAGATCACTGAAGAAATCCAAAGATACATACAAACAAATGACAATGAAAACATGACAACCCAAAACCTATGGGATGCAACAAAAGCAGTTCTAAGAGGGAAGTTTATAGCAATTCAATCTCACCTCAAGAAACAAGAAAAATCTCAAATAAACAATCTACCTTACACCTAAAGGAACTAGAGAAGGAAGAACAAAGAAAACCCAAAGTTAGTAGAAGGAAGGAAATCATAAAGATCAGAGCAGAAACACATGAAACAGAAATGAAGAAAACAACAGCAAAGATCAATAAAGCTAAAAGTTGGTTCTTTGAGAGGATAAAATTGATAAACCTTTAGCCAGACTCATCAAGAAAAAAAGCAAGAGGACGCAAATCAACAAAATTAGAAATGAAAAAGGAGAAATCACAACTGACACTGCAGAAATAAAAGGATTATAGGAGACTACTACAAACAACTATATGTCAATAAAATGGACAACCATGAAGAAACGGACAAATTCTTGGAAAGGTACAATTTTCCAAGACTGAACCAGGAAGAATTAGACAATATAAACAGACCTATCACAAGTAATGAAATTGAAACTGCAATTAAAAACCTTCCAACAAACAAAAGTCCAGGATCAGATGGCTTCACAGGTGAATTCTATCAAACGTTTAGAGAAGAGCTAACACCCATCCTTCTCAATCTCTTCCAAAAAACAGAAGAGGGAGGAACACTCCCAAATTAATTCTATGAGGCCACCAACACCCTGATACCAAAACCAGACAAAGATATCACCAAAAAAAGAAAACTACAGACCAATATCATTGATGAACATAGATGCAAAAATCCTGAACAAAATACTAGCAAACAGAATCCAACAACACGTTAGAAGCATCATACACCATGATCACGTGGGATTTATCCTACAGATGCAAGGATTCTTTTATATATACAAATAAATCAATATGATACACCATATTAACAAATTAAGGAATAAAAACCATATGATCATCTCAACAGATGCAGAAAAAGCTTTTGACAAAATTCAACACCCATTTATAATAAGAACACTCCAGAAAATGGGCACAGAGGGAAACCACCTCAACATAATAAAGGCCATATACGACAAACCCACAGCAAACATCATTCTCAATGATGAAAAACCGAAAGCATTTCCACTAAATTCAGGAACAAGGCAAGGATATCCACTCTCTCCACTCTTATTCAACATAGTTTTGGAAATCATAGCCATGGCAATCCGAGAAGAAAAAGAAATAAAAGGAATACAAACTGGAAATGAAGCAAAACTGTCACTGTTTGCAGATGACATGATACTATACACAGAAAATCCTAAAGATGCCACCAAAAAACTACTAGAACTAATCAATGAATTTGGTAAGGTTGCAGGATACAAAATTAATGCATAAAAATCTCTGGCATTCCCATACGCTAAGAACAAGATCTTTCTGAAACATCATAAAGAGAAATTAAGGAAACAATCCCATTTACCATCACAACAGAAAGAATAAAATACCTAGGAATAAACCTACCTAAGGAGACAAAAGACACGTATGCAGAAAACTATAAGACACTGATGAAAGAAATTAAAGATGATACAAACAGATGGAGAGATATACCATGTTCTTGGATTGGAAAAATCAATATTGTGAAAATGACTATACTACCCAAAGCAATCTACAGATTCAAAGCAATCCCTATCAAACTACCAATGGCATTTTTCACAGAAATAGAACAGAAAATTTTACAATTTGTATGGAAACACAAAAGACCCCAAATAGCCAAAGCAATCTTGAGAAAGAAAAACGGAGCTGGAGGAATCAGGTTCCTTGATTTTGGACTATGCTACAAAGCTACAGTAATCAAGACAGTATGGTACTGGCTCAAAAATAGAAATATTGATCAATGGTACAGGACAGAAAGCCCAGAGATCAACCCATGCACATATGGTCAACTAACTTATGACAGAGGAGGCAAGAAAATACAGTGGAGAAAAGACAGCCTCTTCCATAAGTGGTGCTGGGAAAACTAGACAGCTCCATGTAAAAGAATGAAAGTAGAACACTCCCTAACACCATACACAAAAATAAAGTGGATTAAAGACCAAAATGTAAGTCCGGACACCATAAAAGTCTTAGTGAAAAACATAGCAAGAACACTCTTTGACATAAATCACAGCAAGATCTTTTTTGACCCACCTCCTAATGAAAATAGAAACAAAAATAAACAAATGGGACCTAATGAAACTTAAAATCTTTTGCACAGCAAAGGAAACCATAAACAAGATGAAAAGAAAACCCTCAGAACTGGAGAAAATATTTGCAAACAAAGCAACTGACAAAGGATTTATCTCCAAAATATACAAACAGCTCATGCAGCTCAATACCAAAAAAACAACCCAATCTAAACATGGGCAGAAGACCTAATAGACAGTTCAATATAAAGAAATTCAAATGCAAACTACAATGTGCTAACATCTCACACCAGTCAGAATGGCCATGATCAAAAAATCTACAAACAGGGCTTCCCTGGTGGTGCAGTGGTTGAGAGTCCGCCTGCTGATGCAGGGGACACGGGTTCGTGACCCAGTCCAGGAAGATCCCACATGCCGCGGAGCGGCT